>NC_064649.1:65200477-65480477 GCF_023864345.2 Schistocerca serialis cubense | reverse complement strand
GACATGGCTTAGCCACAGCCTAGGGGATGTTCCGAGTTCGAGTCTCGGTCGGGCACACAGTTTTAATCTGCCAGGAAGTTTCATATCAGCGCACACTCCGCTGCAGAGTGAAAATCTCATTCTGGAAACATCCCCCAGGCTGTGGCTAAGCCATGTCTCCGCAATATCCTTTCTTTCAGGAGTGCTAGTTCTGCAAGCTTCGCAGCAGAGCTTCTGTAAAGTTTGGAAGGTAGGAGACGAGGTACTGGCAGAAGTAAAGCTGTGAGTACCGAGCATGAGTCGTGCTTCGGTAGCTCAGTTGGTAGAGCACTTGCCCGCGAAAGGCAAAGGTCCCGAGTTCGAGTCTCGGTCGGGCACACAGTTTTAATCTGCCAGGAAGTTTCATATCAGCGCACACTCCGCTGCAGAGTGAAAATCTCATTCTGGATGCTGTGTTAATGTTAATTTCTCTTTCTAGTTCCCCTGCATCTGCGAAGACTATGCCTACCCGCAATACAATTTCACTACTGGCAGGAACATGAGCTACCTTAGCCATTACCATATGCCGAGACGACCAACTTAAGTAGCGGTAACTCAGAAAATAAAGAAGTTTGATGAAAAGGATACGAATAAAGCGGATACCCATGTATTCGCGAGAAGGTTCCGCTGTCAAAATATTGCGCGTATTTGTTGTAATCGGTCCATTTTTATGAAACACTCAATAAAAAGACTTTCTGGAGGCCGTATCGCATAAATACTTCTTTATTTTCAACAACCGATTTCGACAGACTTTGCTGTCATCTTCAGGCGTGTAACGTAGTGCACATCGATATAATATACCTCTTATACTGAATTATGACGTGTTCTTTGAGTAAACAGTTTTTGTTTGACATTACAAGAAACTATATCTTTAATTATATTGAAAAATTTTCTTAAACAACGTGTTCATTGTGAACTGAAACCTCACGCCAAGTTGTCATGTTAGTGGATAAAATGTATGAACAATACAAACGCTTGTCAATAATAAAACATTTATAATCAAAAAGCACCTTGTCCGTATATGTACCTGTCACAGGTGATTGTTACGTCATAAAACCACAATCATTAAAATGCAGAGTAGCACATTTGTTTGTTTTAGCTTGACAAGTTCGTCTAACTGCTGATCCGCCTTATACTGCAGTTGTACCATATATGCCGCATAAGGAGGATCAGCAGTTAACTGAACATGTCAAGCTAACGTGAACAGATGTGTTACTGTGCATTTTATTGTGTATTGCGATTTTTATGACGTAACAATCATCTGTGAGCGCTACATATACGGACATCAGCATGTACACAAGGAGCTTTTTGATTGTAAATGTCTTATTACTGACAAACCATTCTATAAGTTGATACATTTTATCCACTAACATGGTAACTTGGCGTGAGTTTCCAGTTCACAATGAACACATTTCTTAGCAAACATTTTCAAGGTATTTAAATGTGTAGTTTGCTTTCCCGTTTCTTTTTGTGCCCAAATAAAAAAAATTAGTGAAACATTACGTCATGATTCATGATATGAGTTATATTCCATCTATGCGCACTATGTCACACACTGGAAGATAACAGCAAAGTCTGTCGAAAGCGGTTACTGAAAATAAAGAAATATTTATGCGATCTTCACTGTAGAATGTTGTTTTTACCGAGTAAAACAGATGGCTCCTTCTCATTTCTCGACATCAGAAAACTCAGTCGAAATACCTAATGCCACGGCAGGAAGATCCATGATGAAAAAAAGTTAAAGAGTGGAGGAACTCTTTTTGTTTATTACTGATGAGCAATAGACGCGCTACGTAAACATCTTCTGTCTTCTGCCAGGTGGAAGAAAAACCATTTTATCCATGTGCACTATTTGTCACAACATTCATTGATATTCCAAACCTGTGACACGTAAATATTTGCTAATATAATGACTGCCGACAGGTGAAGGTAAGAAGAGATATATTTGTTGCTGTCTATTATTTGAAAATACGCTGCAAACACGTAGTGCCACCTACTCTCCGTTACCCACATAAAAATTACAGAAAGGGACAACAAGCAATCGCTTGAATACGAAATAACAACTATCCAGAAAACAGGAAATAATAAAATAACCTTCGCACTGTTCCGCCGTTACCATTTTTACAGTTTCTTTCCCGTACTTTGTTAGCTCGCTGTTTCTTTTTTGTTTATTACTTTTTTTGGGCCACTCTGCTTGTCCGTACCATTCCCACTGTCGTATTTATTTCCGGAGCAAAGTTAATCGTGATAAAAAAAATACAGAAGCGACTGAATTTCCCGCTCTTGTAGCGTACGAATGGATGGCATCGGCCAACGACAACACAAAAAACAGGGGGGCCTTGTTTTTGTACAGGAGGATCAAAATGGGGGAGGGGAGGTTTCTGGGGTGGAAGGAGGGGGGGATACGGAAGAGGGTGGGGAGGGGCGGAGAGAGGAGCTAATGCCAGCGGTCAGTCGTGGGTGGAGCTGGGGAGGGGGAGGGGTGTATTATATTTCATTATTTATTACCACATGCGCAGCTCCTTGTTCCGACTGCTGTACTGGAATTGTGCGCATGTGACTCTGTGTATATGGATGTGTGTGTGTGTGTGTGTGTGTGTGTGTGTGTGTGTGTGTGTCCACATGACGCGGGTCGTCCCGAATTTGTTCTCAGCATCACACACACACACACACACACACACACACACACACACACACACACACACATTCGTATAACGGAGTGCTGGCTCCGGCTACACGACGGCCAATAATTGAACTGTGTAGCTGGACACCCATGCATGCACTGTGTGTGTGTGTGTGTGTGTGTGTGTGTACGATCGGACTCCCTCTGCACTGCTCAACCAATCCATCCCGCACTCATGTCCAGGCCAGGGAGCAACGTGAGTGAGCACGCGCGCTCGTGTGTGTGTGTGTGTGTGTGTGTGTGTGTGTGTGTGTGTCTGGCTTTACGGGCGATAAAGTCCTGCGCGTCCCCTTGTCCCGGCCGCAGTTCAATTGTTCGCGTTCGCTGTAGCTGACGCTCGTAGATGCCCCCTGGCTTGTCTGCGTTCGCTCGCCTGTAACTGCCTGGCATCGAACCCGAGACCTACGTCCTCGCCATACCAGACATTGAAACTGGAAGCGGATAACTGATGTATCTAAAAAGGGAAGAATCCTAAGGCTCAATAAATAGTTCAAACTATTATTTCACTTAAAGGCAGATTGGTATTCATCTCATACGGCGAATAACAGGTACTTCATTACCTTCAGTTCCGTAATTTTCTTTATATCTGCTCTCAGTGCGAATTTCCTTCTAGCATCCGTCAGAACTCCGCCGACAAAATTCCGGAGGTTGTTCAGGAATATTTTTGAGAGTACTGTCCGCCTTCTTGCAAGTCTGACTGCCATGCAGAGGGCCCGGATTCGATTCGCGACCGGATCGAATATTTTCTCCGCTCGTGGACTGGGTACTGTGTTGTCCTCACCATGTAATCCCCATCGGCACGCAAGTCGTCCAGTGTGGCGTCGACTGAAAAGACGTGCCCTTCAGTACCATAAGATCATTTCATTTCATTCTGAGTATTTTAGTACGAGGAACTCGCGATCACCTGTCGTTCGTTACTGGATGGCAGACGTTGCAAGAGAGTTTCGAAAATGGTTGCAATGGCTCTGAGGACTATGGGACTTAACTTCTGAGTTCATCAGTCCCCTAGAACTTAGAACTACTTAAACCTAACTAACCTAAGGACATCACACACATCCATGCCCGAGGCAGGATTCGAACCTGCGACCGTAGCGGTCACGCGGTTCCAGACTGTAGCGCCTAGAACCGCTCGGCCACACCGGCCGGCGGAATGCAGTCTTTCTCAGCGATTCTCGACGAGGTTTTGCCGGCCGCTGTGGATGACTAGTTCTAGGCGCATCAGTCCAGAAGCCGCGCTGCTGCTACGGTCGCAGGTTCGAATCCTGCCCCGGGCATGATTGTGTGTGATGTCCTTAGCTTAGTTAGGTTTAAGTAGTTCTAAGTCTAGGGGACTGATGACCTCAGATGTTGTCCCATAGTGCTTAGAGCCATTTGAACCATTTTCCATGAAGTTTCCTAGTGTTGTTAACCGAGTCGTGGCGTCGTTATTTGGCAATGTGCATGAAGATGAGTAGAAAACGTGTCGAAACGTCGCCGCAGACTGAAGCCTTGACTGGGCTGGTAAATCGAGAAGATCTCATCATATCCTCCATTAGTTCTGCAGAGCAGTCTAGATGTAGATGTGGAAGATGGTAATCCTTGTATCCTTGAACACTTGTTGCCAACAGAAGCGGATGTTATCTGTTCCCCTATCTCGCGAGTAGACCGAAGGTAAAAGCGACAGCAAGCGGAAACCGGAGCAGCGCGAGACGTGTCTCGCCAATTACTAGAGTGCGCACACACAGTCGCTCAAACTGCAGCCACAGACGCGGAAAAAAAATTAACGTCCGGGTGTGGCGTCGCTAGTATGGTTGTCTGGATATCTGAACGGAGAAATTCCGGCATTCCTTCCCGGCGGCCTTGAAACCTTCACAGACGGCGGAATAAAAAAAAAAGGGAAACACCGAAGCGGAAAAATCGAGAACACGCACGACTTTTGCGGCAAGTCGTGCTGTCTCCACGCAGAAGTCACGGCGTCAACGGCAGCCGATTGAGCAAGGCGCAGACTCGCTCTCTTGCGTCCTGTATCTATCTGTTTGTGGCATTCGGTGACCGCTCACTCAGAACGCCGAAGGCGTTTCGCTGTGTTCACTCTGATCCCCTCTACTCTGTATTTCTTTCCACTCCCCACAGGACGGCAATTTTAATCTGCTGCCCTTAATCTGGTGTCGTGACGTCGGAATCTACTGCCGCCATCGATTACGTACTTTGCCTTTTGTTTTATTCTTTTGTACTCCCCCACTCTCGGTAGCTGAGCGGCGTGCTTACATTCCAGGCAGGATTAAAACACATACACACACACACACACACACGCTCGCTACATTGATAAGTCGTGGAAGTTTGGGCACAATGTCTGATCAGACACTGTTTGCACCATTTAACCTTTCCTTTTTATTTTTTTAGCTAGTCACGTGTGTGTGTTTGTGGGGCTAAAAACCACTCGCGTCCGCCTTGTGGAAACGCGATTCTGGCCTTCGATAAGGCCGTCATTCCCTTAATGCCCCGTTATTAAATTAGCGGAACACAGTGCCGCCAGCAATTACGAAATTGATTTCACCTTTGCTTTTGTCTGGAGGTCGGAGCATGACTTGCTTCCACGGTGCGTGCATGTGTTTCATTAAAGTGGACAATCACAGTCTCTTTCAAATAGTCTTTCTGCGCCCTAAACCCAGCTATTTATGAGAACATCAATATTGCAGATATTACAGTATCTAGCTATAGACAGAAAATCGTAAATGGGATGTCCAGTGATAAGCAAATATCCAGCCGATGAACTGATGGAATGGTAGGTAGATGACAAGAGATAATGATGGTGATGAATGACAGTGGCAAAAGAGACGACAAATCCGGGTCACTTTTAGAATTTTTATCAACATTAGTGGGCACAGAGCAGTGGAAGAAAGAAACAACACATATTTTATTACCCTATGGAGACGTGCTTCCATAGTCACACCATCACCATAACCAAGGTCTACGGACGCCAGATTCGGCCTAAAGTAGCCAGCTTCAAAAGATTGTTACTGGAGACAACGATCTGCAGAAGTACCCCTTGAGTACCACGAAAATTCGGAAACCGGGAAACATCCCTGCAGACAGCACGCATGAATGAACTTTCGTGACAGTTTCGCGGAGCGACACTTAATCGGAGGTGGAGGGTGTTGACGTTTCTGCTGAGCCCAAGGCAGTGCATATAGTTTTTTTGTTTTCACATTCGATGATTTGGTCAACGTACAGCGAAACCATCACTTCCAAGGTAACTGGGACAGAGGCTAAACTAGTAATCTGTCTGACACCATTTTCCTCTTTCACATTCATAGGTTTCGACACCTCAAAACCAAACAGTGGCATTCCAAGCTAACCTGAACTTCGGACTAACCTACAGATCACTCCCACGCCACAATCAGATTCGCTGCTTTTGTATTAGTGGGCTTCGGCAACTCACAACCAAACTGTCACATTCCAGCCTAACTTGGACTTCCAGCTGAACTACAGACCAGTCTGCCACCACAACCATGATTCTTGCTTTCATTGGCTTAGCACCAAGAATTCCAGGCTTAGACAAATGGCTCTGTGCGGAAGTGCCATTCGTACAAGTATTTCAGCCCTGACTGGAACAACAAGCGGAAGAAAATCTTGTAAAATGAGGATACTCAATTCAGTTTGGCACGAGAAAAGATGCTGAGATCCAGACGTCTCAGAACGTAAGTTCCTGGTCAGAAAAGAGGACATGGTGTCAGAAATTGATAAAGCTTTAGGGCTGAACTAATCGGCCTGTTACACACACAACATGTAATAAGAGTTGTATCGTACGTAAAGGAAAAAAAGAAAAATTCAGAGTAGGAATTAAAATCCATGGAGAAGAAAAAACTTTGAGGTTCGCCGATGACATTGTGATTCTATTAGAGACAGCAAAGGACCTGGAAGAGCAGTTGAACGGAATGGATAGTGTCTTGAAAGGGGATATAAGATGAACATCAACAAAAGCAAAACGAGGATAATGGAATGTAGTCGAATTAAGTCTGGCGATGCTGAGGGAATTAGATTAGGAAATGAGACACTTAAAGTAGTGAAGGAGTTTTGCTATTTGGGGAGCAAAATAACCGATGATGGTCGACGTAGAGAGGCTATAAAATGTAGACTGGCAATGGCAAAGAAAGCGTTTCTGAAGAAGAGAAATTTGTTAACATCGAGTATTGATTTAACTGTCAGGACGTCGTTTCTGAAAGTATCTGTATGGAGTGTAGCCATGTATGGAAGCGAAACATGGACGACAACTAGTTTTGACAAGAAGAGAATAGAAGCTTTCGAAATGTGGTGCTACAGAAGAATGCTGAAAGTTAAATGGGTGGATCACGTAACTAATGAGGAGGTATTGAATAGAATTGGGGAGAAGAGGAGTTTGTGGCACAACTTGACTAGAAGAAGGGATCGGTTGGTAGGGCATATTGTGAGGCTCGAAGGAATCTCCAATTTAGTACTGGAGGGCAGCGTGGAGGGTAAAAATCATAGAGGGAGACCAAGAGATGAATAAACTAAGCAGATTCAGAAGGACGTAGGTTGCAGTGACTACTGGGAGATGAAGAAGCTTGCAGAGGATACAGTAGCATGGAGGGCTGCATTTTTTTCTTCCAATTTCCAAAGTGATCATGCTCAAACAAGTCAAAAAATTAGTTGATGGTGAAATCAAGTGAAACAAGAAATACTGACGCACTATTTTATGACTACTCAATAGATGGACGAATGAAGATAATGGGTAATGTTGTGTTCTGCCCGTAAGATTGGTACACACTGCAAGTTCAGCATTCTGGAGCAAGGAAAGCTGCGAAGGCAGGTCTTCAGTCGTGGTAGGATCATTCAGCCTGTAGAGCACTTATCGCCAAAGGCAAAGAATCCATGTTGGAGTCGCGGTATGTTTTTCATCTGCAAGGAAGCTTCAAATCAGCACACATACTGCTGCACAGCGAAAATTCGTCCTAATGTTTTAATGTAATCTTTCAACAGTCCTTTCTAACTACTCTTGCAATTTCAGTGCCTTTTGTGCTCTCATATTCTACTCTTACTTTTAGAGGTAGAGTGAAAACTTCCTTACTTTTTGTGTTTATTTACGCACCGTCTGACAAAGTAACAGTGGTCCCTGAACGGAGCCCTGAGGATCAGTGCCCGCGGGACGCCATGTTGTGACGTCACGGCGCGGCGCGGCCGGCGCCAGATGGCGCGCGGAACAGCCGCGATGGCGGCCGGTTCAGAGGTTGGCTCTCGCGGCCCCGTGAACAAATCCGCGGACACGACCCGCGCTTATCGCCGTCAGGTCGTGATCGTGCTCGTGAGCGGCGCTCGTGCAGCGCCGCGTCGCCGGTAATGGCGCCCCCTCCCGATTATCGGCGCCAGATTAAGACCGTCGGTTTGTTTCTGCGCGTCGGGCCTTTCCCCGCGTCGCCGTTTTCCCCTTTTAACGGTGTAATTATCCGCGTTGCAGGACCGCCCGTGTACGGATTAATCAATTAAGTTACTCGCAGTCCCTTGCGACGAATGGGTACTGTCGTCACGCTTGCTTGCGGCAACGCGCCACTGTTGCGGACTGTCGCAAGGCCCGAGCGAAACCGATTCTGCTCAACAGAGCAGAAGCTGGAAATCGCCTATTGCTCGTTTACTTTGCTGTGGAGTCGGGACTGCTCTGAAAACCCTTGCATCACATCTCCGTTTTGATGCTATCCGCAATTTCAGAGATTTCATTTTCGCAACCAGTCACTCCTCCAGCTTAATTTGGCACAGGCCATGGAATCCATGTAGAATTTGATTTCTTTTTTTTACGTAAATAACCTGGACTATGGCCTCGTCAATTATCTAGGTACTCTATACGATTTGACACTATATAGATAACGAGTGAAAAGCACACATAAACATATACATCTTAGTGGAACGTTAGACTCTCCTGGAGTTTTAGGGCGAATAGAGTCTTCCAGTGTCTGTCTGGATTATACAATAAGCGAAATGCGTTGGTCTAGAATTCCTCGCTCTAGGATATCTTCAGTACATAAATTTCTTGTATCACTCTGAAGAGAAAGAACTGAAATATGTTACATCTGATACCCCAAGTCTCTCAGAATAGGCTTCGAGGTATGTACCAACAGTGCACCACATCTGATATCCTATGAACCGTATTTAGCCCAGAAATCGCTGGTTATCTTGCGCGGACCTAGTAGGCAAATCGAGCTAACGAATAGCCAAAATGAATTTTCAGTCTGCAGCAGAGTCTGCACTGATTTCAAACTTTCTAGAAGGTTTCAACTGTCCCCAGACCGGAACTCGAGCTCGGCATCTTTACATTTCACTGCAAAATACTACCGAGTGAGCTATCCAGGCAGGAGTCATGGCCCGTTCTCAGATACCTCGTCAGAGCAGAAATGACATTAACTTTCGGAGTGACACCGTTGCAAAAGAATTAACCAACTGGTTTCGATATATATAGGACTGACATTGATTCCGACTTGATTAGAGTAGAAGGATTGCAGTGGTACCAGTATCGGACCCTGTGGAACCCCATCAGGATAGAAATGACGT
The DNA here is from genome assembly GCF_023864345.2 of Schistocerca serialis cubense. Taxonomy (NCBI): domain Eukaryota; kingdom Metazoa; phylum Arthropoda; class Insecta; order Orthoptera; family Acrididae; genus Schistocerca; species Schistocerca serialis. Next base: position 65,471,236 of record NC_064649.1, on the reverse strand, counting down.
CTATTTACAGCGTGTTGCCACTGCGAGAGAATTACCCAAACGCTTTTGCCATGCACCGAACTGACATTGATTTTGATCTGACTGGAGTAAATCAATTTCAGTGGTTCAAATACACTGAAGCGCCAAAGAAACTAGTATAGCCATGCAGATTCACATACAGAGACGTGTAAAAGGGCAGAATACAGCGCTGCGGTCGGCAAAGCCTATATAAGACAACAAGGGTCTGGCGCAGTTCTCAGATCGGTTCCGGCTGCTACGATATCAGGTTATCAAGATTTCAGTTTGAACGTGGTGTTACAGTCGGCGCACGAGCGATAAAGTGAGGAATACCGTAAAACATCAAATCTCCGACATCGCTGCCGCCGGACAGAGATCCTGCATGAACGGGACCAACGACGACTGAAGAGAACCGTAAACGTGGCACAACTGCAACCCTTCCGTAAATCGCTACAGATTTCAATACTGCGCCATCAGCCAGTGTTAGCGTGCGAAAAATTCAACGAAGCATCATCGATATGGGCTTTCGCTGCTGAAGGCCCACTCCTGTACCCTTGACGAATGCACGACACAAGAGCTTTACGCCTCGCCTCGGCCATCAGCCGGCCGGGGTGGCCGATCGGTTCTACGCGCTACAGTCTGGACCCGCGCGACCGCTACGATCGCAGATTCGAATCCTGCCTCGGGCATGGATGTGTGTGATGTCCTTAGGTTAGTTAGGTGTAAGTACACTCCTGGAAATTGAAATAAGAACACCGTGAATTCATTGTCCCAGAAAGGGGAAACTTTATTGACACATTCCTGGGGTCAGATACATCACATGATCACACTGACAGACCCACAGGCACATAGACACAGGCAACAGAGCATGCACAATGTCGGCACTAGTACATTGTATATCCACCTTTCGCAGCAATGCAGGCTGCTATTCTCCCATGGAGACGATCGTAGAGATGCTGGATGTAGTCCTGTGGATCGGCTTGCCATGCCATTTCCACCTGGCGCCTCAGTTGGACCAGCGTTCGTGCTGGACGTGCAGACCGCGTGAGACGACGCTTCATCCAGTCCCAAACATGCTCAATGGGGGACAGATCCGGAGATCTCGCTGGCCAGGGTAGTTGACTTACACCTTCTACAGCACGTTGGGTGGCACGGGATACATGCGGACGTGCATTGTCCTGTTGGAACAGCAAGTTCCCTTGCCGGTCTAGGAATGGTAAAACGATGGGTTCGATGATGGTTTGGATGTACCGTGCACTATTCATTGTCCCCTCGACGATCACCAGTGGTGTACGGCCAGTGTAGGAGATCGCTCCCCACATCATGATGCCGGGTGTTGGCCCTGTGTGCCTCGGTCGTATGCAGTCCTGATTGTGGCGCTCACCTGCACGGCGCCAAACACGCATACGACCATCATTGGCACCAAGGCAGAAGCGACTCTCATCGCTGAAGACGACACGTCTCCATTCGTCCCTCCATTCACGCCTGTCGCGACACCACTGGAGGTGGGCTGCACGATGTTGGGGCGTGAGCGGAAGACGGCCTAACGGTGTGCGGGACCGTAGCCCAGCTTCATGGAGACGGTTGCGAATGGTCCTCGCCGATACCCCAGTAGCAACAGTGTCCCTAATTTGCTGGGAAGTGGCGGTGCGGTCCCCTACGGCACTGCGTAGGATCCTACGGTCTTGGCGTGCATCCGTGCGTCGCTGCGGTCCGGTCCCAGGTCGACGGGCACGTGCACCTTCCGCCGACCACTGGCGAAAACATCGATGTACTGTGGAGACCTCACGCCCCACGTGTTGAGCAATTCGGCGGTACGTCCATCCGGCCTCCCGCATGCCCACTATACGCCCTCGCTCAAAGTCCGTCAGCTGCACATACGGTTCACGTCCACGCTGTCGCGGCATGCTACCAGTGTTAAAGACTGCGATGGAGCTCCGTATGCCACGGCAAACTGGCTGACACTGACGGCGGCGGTGCACAAATGCTGCGCAGCTAGCGCCATTCGACGGCCAACACCGCGGTTCCTGGTGTGTCCGCTGTGCCGTGCGTGTGATCATTGCTTGTACAGCCCTCTCGCAGTGTCCGGAGCAAGTATGGTGGGTCTGACACACCGGAGTCAATGTGTTCTTTTTTCCATTTCCAGGAGTGTAGTTCTAAGTTCTGGGGGACTGATGAACTCGGACGTTAAGTCCCATAGTGCCCAGAGCCATTTGAACCAATCGGCCCGTCAATACCGACATTGCACTGTTGATGACTGGAAACATGTTGCCTGGTCAGGCGAGATTCATTTCAAATTGTATCGAGCGGATGGACGTGTACGGGTGTGGAGACATCCTCTTGAATCTATGGAACCTGCTTGTCAACAGGATACTGTTCAAGCTATGGGACTCCTGAAAAGTCTAGACGCGACTCTGACAGGTGATACGTACGTAAGCATCCAATCTGATCACCTGCATCCATTCATGTCCATTGCACATTCCGACGGACTTGGGCAATTGGAGCAGGGAATGCGACACCTAACACGTCCAGATTTGCTGCAGAGTGGCTCTTCCAAATTTCAACACTTCAGCTGCCCACCAAACTCCCTAGACATGAAGATTATTGAGCATATTTGGGATGCCTTCCAACGTGCTGTTCAGAGGAGATCTCCACCCACTCGTACTCTTCCGGATTTATGGGCAGCCCTGCAGTATTCAGTTCCCTCCAGCACTACTTCAGACATTAATCGAGTCCATACCATGTAGTCTGCGTGCTCGCGTGGGCCCTACACGATATTAGGCAGGTGTACCAGTTTCTTTTGCTATTCTGTGTACATTGAGTTTGACCCGGTTGCTCTGGACCCAACATCGAAGCTTGTGGAACCTTGTCAGCCGGGAAACGAGGTGTACTTTCGGCATGACGTCTCTGCGAGAAGGTTCACAACGTACAGGCTGAGCTAACGGGTCCTTAGCTGCGTGAGGCGTGTGTCGCAGGGTCCCTCGCGGGTGTCGCAGACGCCTTGTCGGACGCCGGCGCGGCCAGGTGGCTTGGGCCGGCCACCTCTGCGCCCGGGAAACAATGGTGGGGTCGGCGTCATTGTTCGGCGCCGCACTGTGCCGTGGCGCGCCGCGCCGCGCTGATGTAGCGCCGGGCCGGCTCGGCCGCGCTCGCGCGCGCGCGTAATTGAGTTTAGATACAATTGTGTGACGCGCGCCACATAATGGAGCCGGCTGAGCGATGGCCGCGCCTGTTTTATAACGCCCCCGCACAAATTGTGTCGGCGGGCGCTCGCGCGCTCGCGTTATAATGCACTGCCGGGACACTGCGAGAGCTCGCAGCGCGCACTATCGCCGCGGCGTCCGACCTATCGAGATACCGCTGGTCGATAACGGTGTTTAATTATGATAGCGCCGGCTGGGCTGCCAGAAGCCCCACCCGCACCCCCACCTCCAGCCCGCGCCCGTACAAACACTACTGAAATCACAACACACACACACACACACACAGGTGACTGTGTTTTGTTGTCGTTCCGGTCCAGTTTATTATGCGGCCTTTCTCACGTCAGCCTGCACTAATTCGCGCCTCCAATGGGGCCGTACATTTTCGCCGCCGGGAACCAATCAGCATACCGCCGGACAGCGCAGGAAATCCCACTGGAAGCCACACGTGTGTCCTAGCCGACTGTGACCAGGGGGAACTGGGTTCGAGTCCTGAATCACACAGGCAAGCTCCAGACTGTAGCAAATCCACGTCACGGACATCCATACATACGCGAGCAGGTGACAGCTGCAGGGTGAGTACTAGCTTCCATTCCTGACACCTTCCAGATCTCCCTCCGTCTCCCAGTGTAGTGAGAGCTGCTAAGGATCTGCAGTGACGAATAAGCACGAGGTTCGTGAATCGATCAGCGTACTACCGAACAGCGTACGGCATCCAAATGACACCAAAATGGGTGGTGAGACTGACAGTGACTAGGGAGCACTGGGTTCGATTCTTGGACCAATCGGCACATCACTCACAATTGGTGGGTATCAAACCAACGTCAGGGAACAGTTGTATTGGACAAACATTTGCTAGCAGGCGACGTCAGCAAATAGGACATCTGCGTTGTATTCCTAGCATCTTCCAAATTTGTTAAGACTATGCGCCTCACTCCGCTCTCCTCTCACTATGGTAAGACCTGCAGACGATCCGGAGTGACTGGCACATGGACTTGAAAACAATCAGCATATCACCTAAATGAGCAAGACATCCCAAAGGCACATAATGCGCGGCCAGATAAGTGGGCAGTGGGTTCGACTGCTAGGCCAACGAGCGCAATTCCCATTTCTGCATATGCCAAACCCACGTCAGGAAGCAGCTGTTTTATACTGGGAAGTGCGACAGGGTGACAACGGAGACGAGTATACTGGATTCGATGCCTTGCATCTCCCAAATTCACAAAGACTGTGTTGCCACTTTAGGGTGGTCTCATTGTCGTGGGAGCTGTTGATGAGGAGTGTCTCGTTTTCCCACTAACGCAGTGCTACAGGGTTGTACTTAGTAGCACAGAAATTCATTTCTTCTAGTTAGGTCAAAAGCAATATCAGACTCATGCTCTCCAATAAGGATTCGGGTAATTTCCTCGCAGCGGATTCACAGTGAAAACAGATTTCATTTCTATGCTAACGAGGCTTCTGAGGACGAGATGAATAAGCAAATCATCTTAAAACTCCTCCCACAGTACTTGAGAGAATGAGACCTTTGTGGTGTCACTCGATGACAAGAGGATTGAGTGGTTCCACAGCATATGCAGTACACCTCGTTTCACGTCACCAGCTCGAGAGGGTGTTGAAATCAGGATGTCTAGAATACAGCTGTGATGCTGCCCGCCTCGAGCTATTCCAAGAGCACCAAAAGCACCAAAATTTTGGGCGCTTCCCTGTCTTACAAATGTGATATTGCGCTTCACTTTCACACATGTCTCACTGTCCTTGATTAATCAATATGGGAATTGACTGCTTCATTCATGTCTGTAATTATCACTGAGTATCACGCTTTTGAAGCTTCGTTGGGTTCCACTTACAGGCATGTTACATGTATCCTGCGACAGAAAGGCAGATACAACATAAGTGAAATGGGAGAACAGGCCCTGAAATCCTTACTACTGCTTTGGTATTTAAGCAACTTCCAAGCTAATGTTAAATTATAGACAAGGACGTAACCCCTGGTAAAGAGATCTGCACCTGGGTGATACTGGAGCTGTAGAAACAATGTCACCTGCGGAAAAGCCAGAGATGCTTCACCTATTGACCAGGAGTACCCAGTGCCTAACCTTTTGGAACTTTGAAGGACCATCTTGTACAGATTAGCCTGGTCTTTTGTGTAGGCCATGTTGTAGCTGTGCCAATATTTTGCGACCTGGGGCTACCCCTCTTGCTCCAGTGACTTGGGGCAGCCAAGCCCTGTGAGAAAGGATTCGGATCCTTGAAGAACCACGCAGTGATGATGGACTTGGTCCACTGTGTAATTACGCTGTACCAGTAGCTTTCCACCTGGGACTGAGCCTTAAATGTTTGGATGGAATCAGCAAGCCCAACAGTGAAGTATTTGGGGTTTTGAAGGGTCGTCCGGTAAGGATGAACTTAATCTACTGTGTAAGGACGTTGCGTGTACCTTCCGCCTCTGTAATGTTGGAGAAGTACTGATCTTTTGCCCTGTGTGAGGCTCCCGCAAAGAGGAAGCCTCCAGGTACGGAACCGAGCATTAAAAAAATGAAGCCCCACGAAGCACCACTGGCAGTGGTGGATCCTCAGGGTATCGATCGACCCCGGGGCAGTTTTCGCTTCGTTAGCGCAGTCGTTCTCGTGCCGATCGGTCCGGCCAGATTAATTTAATTTGAATGCGACGGCGTGTTCCGATGCCCGTAATTACTGGGGGCGCGGGTGGTGGGAGAGAGCGGCCAGATGGGAGATGAGGAGTGGCCCGCGTAACGAGCCGCACCAAGGTTGATCTCTCAATTACGGACTGGCAGCGCGCGGCCGGCTATCTGCCCAGGCGCCGGGTCACGCACGCAGAGTTAATAACAACAACAACACCAACAACAGCAACAACAGTCACGAGTCGGGAAACTGCGTTTTCGGAATGAGCCATCGCTGGGTATCTCCAGCGCCCGTGGGCTCTGATGGATCGCGGGCCCGAACGCTGGCTGCGGGGAATGTGATTTACTGGAGGTAGTTACTGAGGAACCGTGATGAGGGGGCGTGTGGTAGCCAGCATCTGACGGTTCGTCGCTTACCCCGTCTGTTCGAGAGGTAAACGAGTAACAGCACGGTGTTGCCTTATGAAGAAGTGTAAGGTTTACCATTCTGGGCAAAAGAGGAATTCTGTCACGAATAAATGTTCGTCAGATTTCTTGTCACGTCACATTTGTTGGTTAACTCAAGCTTTCATCAATTTCCTGTGTAGTCATTGTCAGGAGTTGTCTCATATTGACAGGCCGTGTGCTAATTTTGGATTTAGTTGCTCGCGCTATGTACCGGGTGATCAAAAAGTTAGTATAAATTTGAAAACTTAATAAACCACGCAATAATGTAGATAGAGAGGTAAAAATTGACACACATGCTTCGAATGACATGGGGTTTTATTAGAACAAAACAAAAAAAAAAAACACCCTATATTGCTAGACGCGTGAAAGATCTCCTGCGCGCGTCGTTTGGTGACGATAGTGTGGTCAGCCGCCACTTTCGTCATGCTTGGCTTCCCAGGTCCCCAGACCTCAGTCCGTCCGATTATTGGCTTTGGGGTTACCTGGAGTCGCAAGTGTATCGTGATCGACCGACATCTCTAGGGACGCTGAAAGAGAACATCCGACGCCAATGCCTCACTATAACTCCGGACATGCTTTACAGTGCTGTTCACAACATTATTCCTCGACTACAGCTATTTTTGAGTAATGATGGTGGATATATTGAGCATTTCCTGTAAAGAACATCATCTTTGCTTTGTCTTACTTTGTTATGCTAATTATTGCTATTCTGATCAGATGAAGCGCCATATGTCGGACATTTTTTGAACGTTTGTATTTTTTTGGCTCTAATAAAACCCCATGTCATTCCAAGTATGTGTGTCAATTTGTACCTTTCTATCTACATTATTCCGTGATTTATACAATTTTCAAATTAATACTGACTTTTTGATCACCCGGTACTTAACATATTTCGTTGGCCGAATTATCTCATAATTCGTACTTCTCCAGTTACTTGACTTAATTGTCTGATAACTCCACGTACCGTATATGGAAGTGTCAGAAAGCCTTTGAGTACGGTACTTAACCCCTGACGATGACGACAGAGGAAACTGATGAAAGCTTTAGTTTACCATCAAATATGACGCGTCAGGAAATCCTTAGACTGTTTATTCAAGAATGCTACTGCGAAAAACTGTGTTCTCGGGGTAATTGTTTGGCGGCAAACCGTCTTGATAACAGCACTCTCCGGATCCCTCTATGGTTGTGCTTCACGGTATTTTATCGATTTTCAGTCCTCTTCGGACAGCATTAGGTAAACCAAGCTGCACAGATTTTATACCTCTGCCGTTATTGTCGTCTAATCATCGCAATGTGTCACTAAGCTATTTGGAAGAATACGAAGTCCCCACGTTCAACTACGAACTGAGAAACGGATTACTGTCAAATATTCCAATATGACGGGTCATCTTTCGACGTGTACAAAAAATTAAATGACGGTTGGGTAGCACTGAAGCAAATCTAAACATTCCCTACCCTTTTCCACGGAAAACAATATTTACAAGGCAATCTCTATTCTTCTTTGGTTGCCATAGCGCAGCAGGCGATTGTATTGTTATATTGCGAAGGAAGAAGCAATAAGACAATTAATTAAAGACATACTGGCTGTTATTCGACTGGTTATGTTTGTTAACATTTATCAACGAAGCTCTCGTTCACCGCTACAGAGCTCATAAAATGGTCAGAAATTGAAAAATCATTGTTATAGAAGCACATTGTTTTTGATTTAATAAAGGACACTAATCAGCTGTAGCCAAACTATAGGGGAAACAGTGTTACTACAGACAACAATCTTCTGTTATTATATAGTTTGAAGGAGTGGATATCCTGGAGGAAATGGAAATATTCATGGCCACAAGTACAAAACTGAAAACCTGAGCGAATTGACAGATTTGAAGAACGCGTATTTCTTCACCGACAGGAGCTCAGTATTGTTCAATTAGAAGATCCGTAACGGCCAACAATGTGTAGGAATCTAGACGTTGAATAGCTATACCTGTGTTAGTTTATACAGTGATTATGTACGTTATCATTAGTAATGTAAACTGATTTATATTCTCTCTTATCGTAACACATTTCGTCTGTTGACATCAAACCTGCTTCTTTTTAGTGTTCCGAACAGGTTAGAAAGTGATGACATTTCGATAGTGATGTAGAACCAAGTTTTGCTTCGAACGTCATCTCGTTCATAATCCACTGTAGTGTTGATTCTAACAAACAACATTGTTTAAGTTAGCAAACAGTGGGGAACAAAATCTAGTTATCTCCAGTAATGAATGGAAATTTTAAGACGACAGCAATTTCACATGAACAAACAATGATTATGCACGTTTTGAATGTGTTAGTAACAGACCAGCAAATGAAGTAATAGCTTTTTGATATGGCCAGACCGCACTACGTACTAAGACAGAATGCTGCTACATTAAGATCTATGTGTACTTATGTTAAATGTTTTCGTATTACCATCTTTGCTTCATGATGAGGCTACACGTTGAAACCTACTGCAAAATTAGGTAATTTCAACAAGTAACAAAAATATCATGCTGGTAGCGGCTACTAAACATGCTGTTCATAAAATAATAAGGGTAATACTGCTCAGAACAGATATAAGTTGCTGTTTTGTTTTAACGATTTTCTATCCTGTTTATTGGCTCATTAACTCTTCCCAATTGTTGTTTGCTATCATACTGGTTCGGCAACGGACTATTTTTAGACAGAATTTTTCAGACAGTTTACCAGGCAGGTACACATATCACGGTAATAACTCTCAAGTGACACTTGTCGCCTATTATGACTCTTCGATATCACTATCTCCCTCAACATACTGTCATGAAAAAGGGATCTTGAAATTTGGGTCTATGTGTCTTCGCATAAAGGTCTCCACATTAACTCCAGTCAGAGGACGTGCCCGCGCGCACCCATTTCACATTTTCACTGGAGTTTCGGATTTCAAAACTCCATATTTATTGATAAAAACCTACTACAAACATGGGATACATTGCAGAAGACTCTAAAAACGTTAAAGTTCTGTAACGTTGAAAATGCTCTACATGTCCACCAGCAGGAGCATCCACAACATCTAAATTCGTAATAAACTTTACACTCTGTATCTGTCTTTACAGGAGTTTGGCGGCTGTTACTCGCTTCTCCACTTCTTCTATGTCATGAGGTAAAGGGCAGATGAATACATTTCCCTTCATGTACCTCACAAGAAAATATGATATGTGGTCACGCTTTCCTATTTTGGAGAAAAGGAATGCTGGGCAATTTCTCTGGGTCCCATGCGCCCTATCCAGCGTTGAGCTACCTTCAGATGCTGGAGAACTGTTTTTTTTTTTCACGAATTCAGGAGGCCTCCGATGATTTCATTTTCCAACAGAGTGCAGCTCCGCCACACTCACAACAACGTACATCAATTTCTCAATCATACTCAGCCTCATCGCTGGAAAGGGCGCACAGAATAACGAGAAAATGCCCTCCTTTCTTAGCCCCCAAGATGGCCCGACATGACTCGAAGCGATTTTTCTTGTGGGGATATGTGAAGAAAAGTATGTTCATCTCCCCTTTACCTCGTGATATAGAAGAAGTAAAAAAACAAAATAACAGCCCCCGTAACTTCTGCAAAAGCAGATACTTTGTGTGAAGTTTATGACGAATTTAGCTATCGTCTAGATGAAGATCGTGCTGTTGCTGGTGGACGTATTGGGCGTATGTAATGGCACAGTTGAGACTTAAAAATTTAGTATTTTGATTTTATCTCATGCTTATAGTATGTTTTATCAACAAATATGTAGTTTTGAAATCAGATCATTCTGTCTGAAACACCCCATTTGCTGTTTCCTACTGCTCAGTACTAATCTTTAAATAAATACTTAGTATGTTGAAATGTGTGTGAAATCTTATGGGACTTAACTGCTAAGGTCATCAGTCCCTAAGCTTACACACTACTTAACCTAAATTATCCTAAGGACAAACACACACACCCATGCCCGACGGAGGACTCAAACCTCCGCTGGGACCAGCAAATACATAGTAGCCCAGTTCGCGTCACCGATGTCGCCGATTAACCTCACGCACCTTTCTTCTAGCTAGATTACTAAATTTAAACATTGACATGGGAATGGTATGTTATATCATACAGTTGATGTTGTTGTAGTCTTCAGTCCTGAGACTGGTTTGATGCAGCTCTCCATGCTACTCTATCCTGTGCAAGCTTCTTCATCTCCCAGTCCCTACTGCAACCTACATCCTTCTGAATCTGCTTATGTATTCATCTCTTGGTCTCCCTCTACAATTTTTACCCTCCACGCTGCCCTCCAATACTAAATTGGTGATCCCTTGATGCCTCAGAACATGTACTACCAACCGATCCCTTCTCCTGGTCAAGTTGTGCCACAAACTCCTCTTCTCCCCAATACTGTTCAATACCTCCTCATTAGTTATGTGATCTACCCATCTACTCTTCAGCATTCTTCTGTGGCACCACATTACGATAGCTTCTTTCTCTTCTTGTCCGAACTATTTATCGTCCACGTTTCACTTCCATACAAATACTTTCAGAAACGACTTCCTGACACTTAAACCTATACTCGATGTTAACAAATTTCTCTTCTTCAGAAACGCTTTCCTTGTCATTGCCAGTCTACATTTCATATCCTCTCTACTTCGACCATCATCAGTTATTTTGCTCCCGAAATAGCAAAACTCATCTACTACTTTAAGTGCCTCATTTCCTAATCTAATTCCCTCAGCATCACCCGACTTAATTCGACTACATTCCATTATCCTCGTTTTGTTTTTGTTGATGTTCATCTTATATCCCCTTTCAAGACACTATCCATTCCGTTCAACTGCTCTTCCAAGTCTTTTGCTGACTGACAGAATTACAACGTCATCGGCGAACCTCAAAGTTTTTATTTCTTCTCCGTGGATTTTAATACCTACTCCAAATTTTTCTTTTGTTTCCATCATACAGTAATAATATGTAAAATAATAATCAGTCATAGGTTCTACGTCTGCTAGAATTAAAAAAAAAAAAAAAACTTAAGACGTCAGCAATACGGACGTTTCCTTCACTTGAGGTTACTCGCTAGCGCCCATCGCATTCCCCACTAGACGTGTCAGTGCGGCTCGCGAGCACACAAACACTTTGCGGACGCCGTGGAGGAATGGGTGTGGCGGGGTGCGGGTGGGAGGTGTATCTGTGGCGCATAATCTTCGACAAAAGGAAGTGCAGGCACGCCGGCAGCTCGCCTATCTGGGGGCTTAAAGCGATTCCGCGGCCGCGTTGCTCCTTTTGGCTGGCAGCCTTTTTACTGACCTCCTCCGCTGCCCAGCCCGGCGGCGCAAGTCTCTAATTGAGGCGTATGCCTCCGCCATCAAGATTAGGAAGGCTACGCCGGCCCCTCCCCCGCGAGAAGAGGCCGGAAAAAAGGCGAAACAAAACGCCACGCGCTCGCTTTGCCGGTTTCTATCTCTCCTGCGTCTCTCACATACCTTGTCTCAATTTTTTTCCACTTGCGCTACTAATTTTTTATTGCTCTTCTAGGTTTTCCCCCCTCCTACCCCCATATCTCGGTCGTGAATCCTTACCAGAACTCGCGTGGTATTACTGTAGCTGCAGGAGTCCCCAAGTGTCCACACACGACTATCCTGTCATGGTCGCCACTTTTCCTTTTGCAGCATCGCGTGCAGTTCCTGCACAGTCGTGAGGGCAAGCCAACGTGGCTTTACTTTAACATTACAAGGAACACATCTAAGAAGTCGTCGTATGGCATTTACATAACTGATTTATTCTAAAAGCGAACTTTTGATAATGGTAACTGCGTATTTCTGTAGGTCCACATCAGGGGATTTATCACTAAACTGCAGAGCAATAAACTGCACAAGTGTTGCCTTTGTATCCCCTCTTTTCATTTACCAAATAACTTGCCAGGAAATACGCCAATATGAAAAGAATATTTCACTCTAAAATGCCCCATTGACTTCCAGGTATGTACAGATGGATCACAGTCTCTTACTGGACAAGGATGTGGCTGGAAATCAGCCAAGGGCCTGTTTGAGGGAGAACCCTATCTTAAGTGTGAAGCAGTCATTGGTGTGAACACCATAGTGTCAATAGGCATGTGAACTTGGAGGTGGTAAGCTATTGCCTTCTTTTGACCACTGAAATGGTTTACCTAGTAGCTATAGGGGGACGGCTGGCTTCAATTTAACTTGTGTTCCGAACCACAGTGCAAAAGGGCATTATCACATTAACAAGCACAGCCAGTAATGAAAGCAGTGATAAGTGACACACACATCCTACGACTAGCTGGGGATGGAACCCGACGTCATTGGATCGATAGCATGGTATTTTAGAAGTCAGCCACCAAGCCACACATAGTAGTCTCCAGAACACACATATTATACAATGAGAAATTTAAGAATTTCCAGTTTATAGTGAGAGAGGAGAAATAGAGACGGGTAGAGAGAGAGAGAGAGAGAGAGAGAGAGAGAGAGAGAGAGAGAGAGAGAGAGGCGGTAATTGATTGTTTCAGTGCAACTATCGAAGGGGAAGCAAATAAGCTGAGAGTCGACGACGATATCATTAGAGATGGAGCACAATTTCCAATACGAAAGGTATATGGAAGGAAACTGATTGTGTTTTCTTCGGGGGGAATAGCTTCGGCATAGGTCTTAATCCATTTTGGGAAACCAAAGAAAAACAAAATGTGAATGAGCAAGTGGGGACTTGAGCTTCAATCCTTCCTAAAACGATTGCAGTGCCTTACACAGCAGCACTTTATCGGATCCACAAACAAAACTGGAGGGGCGCTAGAGATAAGGGTACCTGCCTACTGTCCAGAGGACACCATGCTGTGGGCTTTAGAGTACAGATATACAGGAAATAGAAGAGTTAGCACAGCACAGAGATGTTTCGTAAACAATATAGAGTATCAGGTGACATTTTTGTGTAGTTCATGTGATGCACATACCCTCTGCAACACCCCAGTATGTGGTCGCTGGAGTACAAGCATACACGAAGACAAGGAATTTCGCCTAGTGCAGGTATCTTTATGAGACAACCTTAGCAAATGTTTCACTGGTATTGGTTGAAAGTATAACAGTTCAGAAAATGTTTTCCGATATTTGCTAAAAGTAGTGGGGCTATGATAGTGTTCTGAGGGACCTGTTTTATGTAACATTCCTATTGTAACTCTTCTGCGGATGTTTTAAAGAGTGTTTCTCTTTATAGAATGAATTTATAGCTTAAAGCAGACACACAAACAGGACTTGGCAGGTAATTTTGAGCCTCAGGCCTCAGGAAGTTTTGCGGTTACTTTGAAGAGGAAATAATATTTGCTAAAAAAGAAATGAAAAGTTATATAACGATAACCTTTGTTTCACGATTGAGAGTACTCAAGGTCAGTCCCGTGTTGAAAGACAAATACGTTTACACATAATTCAACCTGGAGGAGGAGGAGCGAAGGTGAATTCTGTGAGCCGCCTCCAGCCCGTTCCTTTTTTCCCTCCGCCTGGAGTCTGGAGATGGAGTGATGCGGACCGTCAGAACGAGAACGCCGAAGGGGTCCCGGCGCGAGTCGTGCCCCTTAAATCACGTTCAACAAATTAAAAACCGTTTCCTTTCACCGGAGTCGTAACCGGCCTAATCTAAAGTACGCATCGATTCGGAATGGGAAACACGAAAAAGAAAAGAATAAATGCAGAACAATCACGCGAGCGAATCGTGACAGCTTTCACTCAGCCGCAGACGCACGGAAAAAAAATAATATCTGTCTGCTCATGGGTCACGCCGTTTCCCTGTAACCGTTCCGTCTGACGGCTAAACAGGAACAGGATGTGGAGAAATACGAGGGTCATCCGACAAGCGGAATACCGCACCAGCGACACGGTATCAGAAATTCCTGTCCTGTTGTCTCCACCGGTTTCGGAACAGACACTGAGTCCCATTTGCTAATCTACGTACACGCAAGCGAAGTATGTTACAGTAAGGCACACGATTCACGTATCGTATTGCTCGCCGACCGATGGAATGTCGACAAAGTATTCTCACCAATTCAGTACCCCACATCTTCTGACGAACACAGTATTAAGACACATTGACAAGGGTCATACGTAGCTTCTGTTAGGTATCGCATCTCCAGAAATAATCTCTGTGAATCAACAAATATTGTACCCCAGGGATCCGTGTCGGGACCAGTTGCACCTTGTGCCTATTTCAAAAGTTTTGTTGCGAAACAGGTGCATATAAGTCGTGACCTTATTCCAGGATGTTTCATACGCAGTGCTTAGTCCACGTTGTATAGCAAGGTCCTTACATGTCTTTTACATGTTTATAAATGCCCTGCATCAGGCATCCCCGACGGGACAATTTTCTTGGTGTTTTTCACGCGTTTTAGGGGAAAGGAGGCACTTGATACTCTTACGGATTTCATTGCTATCCGTTTGTCACCGTTTGAGCCGCTGCTTCGCTTTAGCCCGTGGTGTATTACATGTGCCTATAGATCTTCTGCATTTTAATACACAGACTGTCCAATGGATCCATACTGCAACAAGTTTTATTTATTCTGTTGGTTTAAGGTTTTAGGTGACTTACGTCCACAGAATAGTCCAGGACACTCTTTCGTCAGGTTTCGAGACAGCTGTCTTACGTTAGTTACGACAGTATTCTTTTGTCTTAGTCCATTAGGTTTCACACAACCTGACTGTCTGCAAATAATGCACAACAGGCTTGACATAACAGTATTTGTTGTCCAAGGTACGACCGTGCTGTTTTGCTTTAGCTCCTCAGGTAGCATTATCTTCACTGATTACATAAGGTTTCTGCTCGTAAACAAAGGTCTGCCTTGTTGAGCCATAAAATGGATATTCCTACTTTTATAAGCTTTACAGATTTATTTGCGTAAAATATACGTTGATCAAATATAGACAATTTCACAAGGAGTTTTTTTTCTTTTAATTAAAGGTAAGATTATTGTACTTCCGTTAGACTTTTATAGATACTCTACTGTTTTTTCTTATGGACAGTTTTCTAGTCATCCTATTTTTAAATTGACTTTTATTCTCACTGAGCTAGTGTACCCTTCCCTACAACGGTTTTATAAGAGATATTTGACACTCATCTTAGATGAAAGTTGTTGTGACTTGGCAAGACAGCCAAGCCACTAGGAGGTGAAACCGAAAGGCAAGCGTTTAAGCTCACGCAGGCTGGCGTGAGGTCTGGAACAGTTAAAGGATTTGAGTCTAGCAAATAAAGTACGTAGCTGTTGGAATACTTAACTTTAATCCATAATTGGTGAACATCTGTCTGACGGTACATGCACCACAAGATAATTAGCAAATGATAATGGCGCCTTGCTAGGTCGTAGCAAATGACGTAGCTGAAGGCTAGGCTAACTATGGTCTCGGCAAATGAGAGCGTAATTTGTCAGTGAACCATCGTTAGCAAAGTCGGCTGTACAACTGGGGCGAGTGCTAGGACGTCTCTCTAGACCTGCCGTGTGGCGGCGCTCGGTCTGCAATTACTGACAGTGGCGACACGCGGGTCCGACGTATAATAGCGGACCGCGGCCGATTTAAAGCTACTACCTAGGAAGTGTGGTGTCTGACGGTGACACCACAAAACTGCCTTATTTTACATTTCTCCACGAAGCAACACACAACCTACGAGATCATCTTGCCACTGAGAAACGCTCTTCCCTACCAACCTATGGAGCGGCCATTTCTATAGTCTGGAAGTCTCCGGCAGCATTCGATATTATTTGCTCATTTTTGTTGCTTTGTACGATACCGCTATGGTCCATGAAATGCGATGTACCGTCTTTGTTTATCTGCATATTAAGAAACGTTTTTACCTCACGGATGTATGCTGGGACTATTTTATTATTTTTTTAAAAATTGTTGACGTCATTGTTTCGTCAACAGATTTCTTTTTCTACTGTCCGTAGCAAAAAGGGCTTCATCCATTATGAATTGCGTGCGGTAAGGTGACCTTATGGCGAATAGAGGAAAACGTAAACGTACACTGGAATTATTTCTAAATTCGTTGGTTTTTAAAATTTTTTTTGGCGTGAGGTTTTCAAAGAGGACACTGGAGAACAATATGGAGAAGACTTAAACGACAGAAGTATCTAGAGAAGCTCCTAATAATTCACCATTACATACTGGGATATGGAACATAAACAGAGCGGAAAATTTTAAATACCTTGGCACCTGCTTCAAGGGGCATAATAAACTAAATCAAGAAACTAATCAACATATTGTTTATGAAAATTGTTTCAGTCTGAAGAAGATACTGTCATCAAAAAATCTGTTAACACCAGACTTTAAATCCTACAATGCGGTGATAGTACCGGTATTGCTATACAGGACAGAAATTTTGAGCACCACAAAAAAGACGAGGACAACCTGTTGGTCTTTGAAAGGAAAATCGTGAGAAAGATCTTTGGATCAGTCCTTGAAGAGAACACATGGAGACGTAAGAAGAATTAGGAATTCTACGAACTCCTGAAATAGTCTAACATTTTGCAGAGCATGGAGGATAAGACAGGCTGGTCACATTACCAAAAGACCAGAAAAGTGCTACGCTTACGCTGTGCTCACGGGAAGACGTTATGGAAATCGTCCAGTTGGAAGACGGAGGAAGCGATCGCAGGAGGAACGGCAGAAGCATCTTCAGCAGTTGGGTGTCCAGGAGATCTGGACCCAAAGTGCACAAGATCGCCATCTATGGAGGAACGTTGTAGGGTCTGTGCATGGTCTTTAGGGTCAGTGATCCCGGTTTGTATGTACAGTATGTATCTTCATATGTATGTAAACTTTTAAGTAAACAATTTTAGGGACTTCCGTAATGGATTATAATTTTCTTACATGGTGTAGGACTGTGTTAGATCCATAAGGAACTACAAGGATTAAGGTGACCGTATGACGAGGAGGGGGGGTGGGGGAGAGGGGGGAGACACCTCACAGATGTTTGTATGCTGGGACCGTTTAAGTATTCCATGACTTACATTCCTTTCTGTAATTTTCCTGAAAGAGCTGTACGGTGAAGAATTTTAGTAATACCTCAAGGAGTTATTATTTTAGGTGGGACTGTGCTTGATCCATAGTGAAAAGCACGCTTTATGTTACCATTATGACGAATGGAAGAAAACACCTCAGGGATGTATGTTGGGACCATTTCTATATTCCGTGACTTGTATTGCTTTCTTAGAATCTCTTCGAAATAGCTTTTCGGTGTCCAGTTTTAGGTAATACCTGAAGGGTCCTATTTCCAGACTTTAGGCAGGGTTGTGTTTGACTCTCAATGAAGTACTGACAGTAAAGTGACCTTATGAGGAGTGGCCAAAGACTTGCAAGTTTGTGGCAAAGACAATGCTGATTTCAGTTCCTCGAGCCTTGACAAGCTACAGCGCAGCGAGTCGGTCAGCACCGACAGCGCAGCGTTTCGGCCATCGAGCACCGCTCGGGCACGGGCGGGAAATTGGTTCGTCGGCGGCAGCGGCATCGGCGACTGAGGTAGCGCCGCCCTCATTAAGATGGACGCCGATAGAGGGCCGGCTTCCGCTCTTCCACATCTGTTCCTCATTTACCGCTCTTTCCTTTTTTTTCGCCCTACCACACTCTCCTGGACTATGCTTTGTTTTAGCCCCTATCCCCTACCTCCCCCCACCCCATCCTCACCCCCACTGAGAGCAACAAATCCACCCAACACCGCTCCTCTGTCCCGGAATCGTGAGCGAATCGGCTCACGCAGAGCGGAGGGTGAATTAAGCGGGGGGAGAACCTCGAGAGGAAAGGAGCAACCGGGAGGGAGAGGCAATCTACTCTCTGGATAATTGCTGATAAAATTGTTCTTCATTAATTAGAATTTTTATTCGCGCTGTCGCTTTTGTCTCAGTCCATCTTTTTTTCCCCCTGCACTTCCCGGTCGGTCCCCCTCTTTTACTCCTTATATAAAGCTGATTCTTGGTTTTATACCCCTCCGGCTGCGATGGATAATTTGAAATTGGAAGGAGAGAAGGGTGGATGAATGTTTTCGGTGAGGGCTGAAATTTCAGAAGTTGTGCCACACACCATCTTGGATTATGTAAAACGAGGTGATTACAGGGGTGTAAGCGGGTGTGGCGGTGGGGGTGGGATATGAATTGGCAGAAAACGGCTCTGCAAAATTACTGCGGATGAATGTCAGACTAGCACCATATTTCAGTCTTTTAGCTCCGTCATCTGTGTCGTACGTTCGCTAATGGCAATAATGTAATTCTTCCTTCAGTAAGCAGGAGATATGAAAGAAGTTGGTTGTAATGATTTCTGTCTCCAGAGTCGATACGGCTGAAAGAAGTCACGGATACGAGAATCTTTGCAAGAAATGCGATGTATGTCTCACGAATACTCGTTGGGTGTGCTTCGACCAGCTGTGTACGAAGATACCTGTGCGACCATATACTGCCACTAATGTGTTTTCAACATAGGGTCATGAAAAAAGTGTAAGAAATATTAATACGCGTATTAGACGCATACAGAAACTCGTTATTTTTTTTTCCTTTGTGAACGATACAGGACAGAAAACTCATAATCCTGGTAATTTGTTCCATCAGCCAGTGGCTCCCGTCATATTATGTGTAGATATAGAGTATCTTACGTCGGGACCGATTCATTTCTGGTAGTATGGTCTTCTCTTGGCCAAAAATAACACAGCCGCTCCGCACGCGAACATGGCACTACGGAAAGTAAAGCTGGAAGTCACTCGGAAATTACAGATGGTCTAGTCATGGGTTGAACTGGAACAATGCGGTATTCTAAAATACCTAGGAACATCTGTTGCCAAGAAAGCATGAATTTCGACACATGCAAACTTGTAACAGGACCCTTTTAAAATTACTCCAACCGTGTAGCTTTACCGAGAGACGGGAATAGCTCTAGCTTACGTTCAAAGGGAAGTAGCAGCGAGCAAGGGAACGCTGGAAATTGATCAAGAGGTAACCCATCCGTTACATGAGCATCAAATACATGTGCTATCACCGAAATCGAGGAAAAGTTTTCTCAGAACAACAGACGTAGTCGGAAGCTCAGATGAAATATCGAGATTACAACTGTGGAAAACTAAGGAGTTCCTGCCCTCCTGGTTGGAAAACAGTGTGTGAAACTCTGTCAATTGTTTGTGACAAGGGGTAGCTGACATAGGAGTCCTTGAATGCTAGGAGATCAGGAGTGAGCATGTCCTGGGTTAACAAGGCAAGATCGAGGTACGACAAAGAAGACGATGTCAATTGTGACTGTAGAGACATTAGAAAGATAGACGTATGTTTCAGTGTTGCCTGTGTTTAAACTCCTGCGCGGCAGACGACTTGTCGCACCTTGGAGAATGAACTAGAAGTGGCCAAATTTTGACCAAACTTTTAAGCAGGGTCAAGTGAGTAAAACTGCTGTTCTTTTTTTATTTTTGTATCTGTGAGTGAGGACGGTGAACTGAACAACATTACACCATTACTTACGTCATTCGCAAACTAATAATTATAGTCATTACATGTTGAATGTTTTTAGGTTGGATAGTACCTCCACGTACATGTGACAAGAGCAAGCCACTAATTTTTCCCTGGGTGGCAGGTAAGGTGTTGGGGTGTTGGAAGTGTGGACGTGTGGTCGTCCAACAGTTACTCAACACTGTCAGGTTCAAATGGCTTTAAGCACTATGGGACTGGACATCTGAGGTCATCAGTCCCCTAGAACTTAGAACTACTTAAACCTAACTAACCTAAGGACATCACGCACATCCATGCCCGAAACAGGATTCGAACCTGCGACCGTAGCGGTCGCGCGGTTCCGGACTGAAGCGCCTAGAACCGCCCGGCCACCGCGGCCGGCTACTCTGTCAGGCATAGTCCACTTAGTGGTGGAGTACGACCATGCAGAAACACATCAGGTCTGAAGTTTGTCACGTGTTTGTTGGAAGACTGTTCGACGCAGAGAAAGAAAAAAAAAACACACACACAGACGTGTTTATATATTAAGGTACAATATATTAAAATACCTGCATTTATACCCATTAAACTGCAGAACGTAATGTTTGTTAACTGTGGAAATGTGTTTCTGACTCGAAGATGATAGCAATAATGATACCGAAAGTTCGCCCCGCCATACACTTCAAAGTGGTTGGCACTGAATAAATGTGGATGAAGTTGACGGAAACTTTCTTCCGAACGAGAATCGCTGAATCGGCTCTTCATCCGGCTCTAACACAATTTAGATATTGGTTAGGAATGCGAGGAAATACCATATCTCCCGCGAGAAATTTATTCATGTCGCCCCCAACTCGCATTCCTCTCTAAACGCTGGGTGGCGAGCCATATATCTGGAGATTGCGTTTCTCCGCGAGCGTCTTTATCAGCGCCTGTGCCTATTTTCCGCGTGACATCATACGCCGCGTCACCCGGCACAGAACACCCCCACACCCAACCCCTGTTTTACAAATAACGAGCCCGCCATCTCCGCATCTCCTCTGCTTTTTTTTTTTCCTTCGTTCCCACCCCCGTCCACGACGGTGTCTGTGTGGACCCTCGGGACACATTCCTCGGCGTATCTCCGCCGCCGAGACCGATGACTCGGGATCGCGCCGTCTCGGAATTCTCTCCCCCCGTTATTATGTTTAAGTCTGGTCTGGAGGGAGTGTGGGGCACAGTGTCTTGCTTACTTAGCCGGTACAGCGCGGCGCGCCTGATAAAACAGGCGCAACCCTCATAACTCCGCCCCTTATTTACCAGCCAGCTCGCTGATGCGTTTGCCGAAAACGGAACACACTTTCTCACACCTCCGAGCTGTCAAAAACTGACACCGGCTAAAAACGCCGCCTCATTTGTATTTAACTGATTATGAGATGACGCATCGTGGACCACACACTAATCGACAGACAGCCATGTAAACACTTGCCAATAACATGGCCATAAGTTTGTATTGATAAGTGGAATTTTTGAGGGCTTTGAAGGAAAATAACGCATGCAGGTTGAAAAGATGAGGACTTCAGGAGAAGACAAGAGCGGGATAAGACAGCTGATGAAATGTACTCGGATTGTCATCCAAGTCGTGGCGTCGTGTTTTCGCAACGTCTCGACGAGTTTTCTGCTCGCTATCTTCAGGCTGAATCGTGGCGTCGTGTTATCGCAACGTTTCGACGGAATTCCTATTAGTCATCTTTAGTCGAAGTGGGTGAATAGGAAACTCATCGAAGCTTTGCGACAAAACGACGTCACGACTTGTCTGATAACCAGATTAGATTTCATTAATGAATTTCGGCGAGAAAGCCTGCATTCCCATAAAGTCTGCTAATATGACATACAGACTTCAATACGAGGAAGAACTTTCTGAGGACGTAATTCCGGAGAACAGGATTGTACGGTAGTGAATCCTGGGCTGTAGGAAAACCGGTATGGATGGGAATCGAAGCGCTTGAGACGTTAAGTTACAGAATGGTGCTGAAAATTAAGTGTAGGAAATGAGAAGCTCCTCTGCACAATCGTAGAGAGAAGGAAATCTGGGGAAAGATTAACTATAAGAAGTGACAGGATACTATGACGTATGAGGAAACATCAGTGATTAAATCCCAGTGACCTCGTGTGAATGATACAGGTCAATAACGGTAAGGGGCAAGAGGGATTGCAATATATCCAACAAGCAGCTGTGGACGTCGGATTAAGCGCTACTCGAAGTGAATAGGTTGACACATATGCGGTAGTCGTGGCGGGGTACGTTAGACTAGTCCAGAGACTGAACTGTGTTAGTTATTAAGAGATGAAAATACGAGTGCAAAATGTGAAAATTTAAAAGCCATGATCTGGTGCAAAGCTTGACCTCACACATCAGCTGCCTATTGACACGTAGTTGCAGTTATCTGGCCTATGTTGTTGTTGTTGTTCTTACAGAGACTACAACCTAAATCCATCTGAATCTTCTTATTGTACTCAAGCCTTGATGTCTCTCTACAATTTTTAACTTACACCCCCCCCCCCCCCCCCCGCACTTAACCTCCATTACCAATTGACGATCCTTGATGATCAAGATGTGTTATTTCAACCGATCCGTTTTTTTTTTTTTTTAATCAAAGTGTCCCACAAATTTCTTTTCTTTCCATTTAGATTGAGGTAGCTCTTCAACAGTTATCGGATCCACACATCTAATCTACATTATTCTTCTCTAACACACATTTGAAGAGCTATTTCCTTCTCGTCTGAACCGCTTATTGTCCACGTTTCACTTCCGTCCAAGGCTACGCTACAGATAAACACCTTCAGAAGATATCACTAACAGATTTGTATTCTGTATTTATAAATTTTCTTTTCTCAGGGACGCTTTTCTTGTTTGTTACCAGTCTACTTCGGCTATCGCCAGTTATTTCTCCGTGCAACAGAAAACTCATCTATTGCTTTTACTGTTTGATTTCCCATTCCAACGCCCTGATTACGTTTACTTTTATTGATATTCATAGCTTTATTCATTCTTACAACTAGTCTTCCAAGTCCTTTGCGTCCTGACTGACAAAGGGACCATCAGACCTGATTTTCATTGGACGATCCCTGTGTCCGCAGAAAACCCATATTGAAATTTTATGCGTACATCCTATACTAGGAACGTTAGTCATGTTGCATTCAAGCGTATAGAGCAACGGTTAAGGTTCGCCGCTAGCACACTAGCTGTACGAATTAAAATCCAGCTCGTGTACTTTTCTTGTGCAATTTTATCGTAGAGAACACCATTAAACCGTGTAGGCCACGCAAAATTATTAAAAACAGTCAGTTTCCCCGTAGTAATTCCCTTAATATACCGAACATTACAGCAGACTTTCTTCAAATTTGTATTCCGTTTGTTATGGAATATATTACAGAATCACCTTTCTCGCTAATCGCCTGCTGGGCTAGAACAGAATTCCGCATGTCGTAGAAGCAACCGAAACACACATTCGTAGAGCATCATGCACATTTAATGAAGGCTGCTGCTTTGCGGGGACACCGTTTCTTCCGAAGCGATACCCGAAAAACAGTTCTCTTAAATAGAAAAATATTTTCCTTTCTTCGATCAACATGGACGATCCATGCGTACATCACAATTCCTGTGGAATCGGTTATACTAAATCGATGCAGAATTAAAGAATGTAGTTTTGTGGAAGCTTTCTTGGACAGGGTGCAATTTGAAAAAAAAAGTGAACGTAAGCAGGATTTGTACGAGTGCCGCCGGCACAAGTGAACCATATCCGCCACGCTACGCTCAATTTGCCGAAGCATTAATAACGTTACCGGTATGGGAGATATACATAAAACTCGTTAGGTATTCAGGACGGATACCTATACAACAGTGGTGTCCAACCTTTCACCTTAACTGGGCAACACTGAATAAAGATTACTAGTTTTTGGGCCGCACAAAATATACTTAACACTAACAATAATCACAGAGAGGAAAAACAAGGGATGGACCAATGAGAGAATAGCCCCGAGTAGCGGAAGTTTGAAATTGAAAATACTCGTTTTGTCATATCTTTACACAGACCGAATTTTATGGCCTTTTTTCCCGATTGTGTGATAGATGCTTACTTCTAAGGTCTCATCGATACTTCATTCCGCCCTTAGGTTGGACACGACTGCTCTCCAATATACACTACTGGCCATTAAAATTGCTACACCACGAAGATGATGTGTTACAGCTGCGAAATTTAACCGAGAGGAAGAAGATGATGTGATATGCAAATGATTAGGTTTTCAGAGCATTCACAACGTGCTGACATGAGGAAAGTTTCCAACCGATTTCTCACACACAAACAGCAGTTGACCGGCGTTGTCTGGTGAAACGTTATTGTGATGTCTCGTGTAAGGAGGAGGAATGCGTACCATCACGTTTAAGACTTTGATAAAGGTCGGATTGTAGCCTATCGCGATTGCGGTTTATTGTATCGCGACATTGCTGCTCGCGTTGGTCGAGATCCTATGACTGCTAGCAGAATATGGAATCGGCGGGTTCAGGAGGGTAATACGGAACGCCTCCCAACGGCCTCGTGTCACTAGCAGTCCAGATGACAGACATCTTATCCGCACGGCTGTAACGGATCGTGCAGCCACGTCTCGATCCCTGAGTCAACAGATGGGGACGTTTGCAAGACAAAAACCATCTGCACGAACAGTTCGACGACTTTTGCAGCGGCATGGACTATGAACTCGGAGACCATGGCTGCTGTTACTCTTGACGCTGCATCTCAGACAGGAGCGCCTGCGAAGGTGTACTCAACGACGAACCTGCGTGCACGAATGGCAAAACGTCATTTTTTCGGATGAATCCAGGTTCTGTTTACAGCATCATGATGGTCGCATCCGCGTTTGGCGACATCGCGGTGAATGTACATTGGAAGCGTGTATTCGTCATCGCCATACTGCCGTATCACCCGGCGTGATGGTATGGGGTGTCATTGGTTACACGTCTCGTTCACCTCTTGTTCGCACTGACGACACTTTGAACAGTGGACGTTACATTTCAGATGTGTTACGACCCGTGGCTCTACCCTCCATTCGATCCCTGCGAAACCCTACATTTCAGCAGGATAATGCACGACCGCATGTTGCAGGTCTCGTACGGGCCTTTCTGGATACAGAAAATGTTCGACTGCTGCCCTGGCCAGCACATTCTCCAGATCTTTCACGAATTGAAAACGTCTGGTCAATGATGGCCGAGCACCTGGCTCGTCACAATACGGCAGTCACTACTCTTGATGAACTATGGTATCGTGTTGAAGCCGCATGGGCAGTTGTACCTGTACACGCCATCCAAGCTCTGTTTGACTCAATGCCCAGGCGTATCAAGGTCGTTATTACGGCCAGAGGTGGTTGTTGTGGGTAGTGTTTTTTTATCAGGATCTATGCACCCAAATTGCGTAAAAATGTAATCGGATGTCAGTTCTAGTATAATATATTTGTCCAATGAATACCCGTTTATCATTTGCATTTCTTCTTCGTGTAGCAATTTTAATGGCCATTAGTGTAAGCACACTTCGTCAAATCTGATGGCCCCTTGTGAGTACTGACTACGAACATCGAAATATGTAGCCCGTGCAGATTGTGTAGAACGACTGCTGCTCACCTATCGGATCGGTGAATATGAGGGCACAGTGGAGAGCGAGGGTACGTGTAGCCGTACATGACACTGTCTGCTGACCGCAAGTACGGCCGAGATCCTTTCTTTGACGCTATTGTGATGTCACAGCAACGTCTCCGGCCGGACAGACATCTGCGTCGGTTGCCATCCGGGTTCACACAGACGTGCGCGCCGGGAAAGACAGATAGCAGCGCGCATCTGCCACGAATAAAGACGTTTCGGCATGTGGCCGGCGCTCCCCTCGTCGGGAGCGCGTTTCGCCCGGACGGAGACGGATGGGGCCGGCTGCGCGCTGTTTTATATACGGCGGCCTCTTTGTCGGGCGGAGAGCCGCGTTGCGCGCAACGCGACAATGGTCGCGTCTCAATCGCCGGCGTGCCGGGAGTTGCTGGCCGCATATCTGCCGCCGCTCGGCACTCGGGGAACAAGGGGCCACTTTGCTCGGGAGGCCGCGGTTCTGCGTTCTGTCCGGCGGCGAGTCGACACGAAAATGCGCCGAGGACAATGCGTACCCCGGCGCCTTGTCTAGCCGCGCGCGGAGGATTGAGACAACAGAGGCTGTTGCCGCTATGTACTCCCCGGATGGCGGGCGCCACATACAGCGGTCAGAGACACGACGACGCGGCCGATCGTGTGACGCGCGCAGCGCAGTATCAGCTGCTTCAGGAAAAGAATGTCTTGCACGTTTCGTGCTCTGTAAATAGTAAAAATTGTAAATATGTCGTCTATATTAGTCGTTCGACAACAGTTACTCTTTCCAGAATGAAAGTTTCGGTATACAGCGCAGTGTGCGCTGATATGAAACTTCTGTAAGTAGGTTGTTTAGGTTTTTATATTGGTAACGCCACGTAGCGCTCTGTATGAAAATCACTGGCTGTGCTGCGTGCAGTCTGTGGCTGGTTAGCATTGTAGTAGTACTCGCCATTGTAGTGTTGCGCAGTTGGCTGTTAACAGCGCTTAGCGTAGCGCAGTTGGAGGTGAACCGCCAGCAGTGGTGGATGTGGGGAGAGAAATGGCGGAGTTTGGAAATTTGTAAGACTGGATGTCATGAACTGCTATATATATTATGACTTTTGAACACCTTTAAGGTAAATAAATTGTTTGTGCTGTATCAAAATCTTTCATTTGCTAACTATGCCTATCAGTAGTTAGTGCCTTCAGTAGTTTGAATCTTTTATTTAGCTGGCAGTATTGGCGCTCGCTGTATTGCAGTAGTCCGAGTAAGTGATTCATGAAAGGTATAGGTTATTGTTAGTCAGGGCCATTCTTTTGTAGGGATTTTTGAAAGTCAGATTGCGTTGCGCCAAAAATATTGTGTGTCAGTTTAAGCACAGTCTTGTATAATTTTTCTAAGGGGACGTTTCACTTCTCGACATCTTGAAACTGTGCCGGACTGAGTCTCGAACTCGGGACCTTTGCCATTCGTGGGCAAGTGCTCTACCAACTCAACTACTCGAGCACGATTCACGGCCCGTCCTCAAAGCTCTGCTTCCGCCAGTACCTTCCCCTACCATCCAAACTTCACAGTAACTCTCCTGCGATACTTGCAGAACTCGACTCCTGGATGCAAAAATATTACGGAGACGTGTCTGCAATTTTCGCAGGAGAGATTCTGTGAAGTTTGGAAGCTAGGAGACGAAATACTGGCGTAAGTAGATCTGTGACGATGGATCGTGAGTCGTGCTTGAGTAGCTCAGTTGGTAGAGTACTTGTCCGCGAAAGGCAGAGGTTCCGAGTTCGAGTCTCGATCCGACACACAGTTTTAATCTGCCACGATGTTTCAACAGCTACTCTAATGCATTTTAGTTTCAGGTGACCGTATCCGTTAGGACAGAGCGGCGAAATCTGGCGTTATGGGCTGTCGCAGCAGATGACTGCTTGTGAGCATGTCTGTTGGACCCAAGTATTCAACCCTGTGGATCCTCGCCAGCATTGAAACGTGATCTGCTTTCAGAATGACTTAGCTGCCAGAAAATTACTGAAATGCCTATTGAAAAGTATGGGGCTAATGCTGATTTTGACTTTATTAGAATAAGTCAGTTGTAATGGCACCAATATACAACCCTGTGGAACACGAAAGTATAAAAATGACAACTACTTGAGCTGTGAAATAGCTGCGAGAGAATTACCGAGATGCCTAGTGACGAATGTGGGAGTGACGTTTACACTGACTTGAGTAAATTACTTTCTGTGATCTCAGTATGGTACCCAGTGGAACCTTATCAGTACAGAAATGTAATCTAGTTTACGTGTGTCCTACTGCGAAGAATCGCAGAGTACTAAATGTAGTGACCTAAAGTGGCTCCAAAGGCACTTTGACACACAGCACTGTGCGACTTCCGCATTGACCCAAAACCCGTGTTGACTTGTGCAGAATTTGACCTTTCTTGAGTGACTTAATTGAAATGGTTCCGATCTGTGAACTTGTGAAACATCATCACTCTGAGCACTATGGGACTTAACTGCTGAGGTCATCAGTCCCCTAGAACTTAGAACTACTTAAACCTAAGTAACCTAAGGACATGGCACACATTCATGCCCGAGGCAAGACTCGAACCTGCGACCGTAGCGGTCGCGCGATTCCAGACTGTAGCGCCTAGAACCGCTCGGCCACTGCGGCAGGCGCTCCTCTCTTGGGCTCGTGACCGTATCGGTTGGATCATAGACCGTGACCGTATCGGTTGGATCATAGACGACTGGAAAACCGTGGTCTTGTCAGATGAGTCCCGATTTCTACTGGTAGAGCTGATGGTAGGGTTCGAATGTAGCTCTCCCGCACGAAGCCATATGGACCAAGTTGTCAACAATCAACTGTGCAGGCTGGTGGTGGCTCCGTAATGGTGTGTGCTGTGTTTACATGGAAATGGACTATGGCCCGACTATGTTCGGTTACTTTAAGACCATTTTCAGCCATTCATGGAGTTCATATTACGAAACTACGGTGGAATCTTTATGGGTGACAATGCGCCATGTCAACGAGCCACAATTCTTCTCGACTTGTTTGAAGAACGTTTTGAACAGTTCGAGCGAATGATATTGCCACCCAGATCGCCCGACATGAATCCCATCGAACATTTATGGGACATAATCGATAGATTTGACCTGCACCGGCTGCACCATCGCTATTATGGACGGCTACGGTGGCAGCACGGCTCAGTGTTTCTGCAGAGAACTTCCAACGACTTGTTGAGTCCATGCCACGTCGACTTACTGCACTACTCCTGCCAAAAGGAGGTCCGATACGATACTAGGAGGTATCGCATGACTCTTCAACCTCAGTGTACCGGGTGATCAAAAAGTCAGTATAAATTTGAAAACTGAATAAATCACGGAATAATGTAGACAGAGAGGTACAAATTGACACACATGCTTGGAATGACATGGGGTTTTATTAGAACCAAAAAAACACAAAAGTTCAAAATATGTCCGACAGATGGCTCTTCATCTGATCAGAATGGCAATAATTAGCATAACAAAGTAAGACAAAGCAATGATGATGTTCTTTACAGGAAATGCTCAACATGTCCACCATCATTCTTCAACAATAGCTGTAGACGAGGGATAATGTTGTGAACAGCATTGTAAAGCATGTCCTGAGTTATGGTGAGGCATTGGCGTCGGATGTTGTCTTTCAGCATCCCTAGTGATGTTGGTCGGTCACGATACACTTGCAACTTCAGGGAACCCCAAAGTCAATAATCGCACGGACTGAGGTCTGGGGACCTGGGAGGCCAAGCATGACGAAAGTGGAGGTTGGGCACACGATCATCACCAATCGACGCGCGCAAGAGATCTTTCACGCGTCTAGCAATATGGGGTGGAGCGCCATCCTGCACAAAAATCGTACGTTCCAGCAGGTGTTTATCAGCTAGGCTGGGGATGACGCGATTCTGTAACATATCGGCGTACGTCTCACCCGTCACGGTAGCAGTCACTGACGTTTGGTTGTCCAGCGCCATCTGTCGGACTTTTGTGAACTTTTTTTTTGGTTCTAATAAAACCCCATGTCATTCCAAGCATGTGTGTCAATTTTTACCTATCTACATTATTCCGTAGTTTATTAAGTTTTCAAATTTATACTGACTTTTTGATCACCCTGTATGTCACAGGAATAGTTTCGGGCGTTCCCAATATCATCGGCATCTGTATGACAAGAAATGGAGCAAACAATGCACAAATTCAGCATCTATCGAAACCTGAACACCACGGACTGTATAATATATAGTAACTCTTGTCATCATAAAGCACACAAAGAAGCATATTTTCAACTCGAGAAAATTCAGTCTGTTTATTGCTCTGGTGGATTATGTAAGAAACACTGTGGGATGCTAGAATTTAGAGTTAGCGCGATAAGGAAACGAAAAATTAGTGTCACTTCTCACTGAGAATAATGTTCTGCATGAGAAATTATTGATAATTATGTTTTGCTTCTGTCACTTGGCTACGGCGGCGACTATTGCAGTCCACGAGTTACCGAGGTGGGACCACGGCGCGACAAAGTAACAGCGGTCCATGAATTGTGGCTTGTGGAACGCCAGCGCGAGACGTACTGCGTCGCCGTCGTCACGTGTGTCTCATTAGCGAGCCGTGTCCGCCAGGCCCTAAAGCACGTGCGGGGGCGGCTCTACCACCACGTGTGTATCACCGCGGGCGTCCATCATGGCTGTGGCGACCCACACACACACGCACAGCGACCAGTATGTGCTGTATGTGCGAGAAAGAACCCGACGGTCAATTACAGCGTTAGCTGCAAACTTCTGGATCCTGTTACGCCGCTTCAACGCCTTGGAGTGGCGTAATTTAAACTTTCCCATCGCATGATCGACGCAACCATAAAATACGATCCTGCAGTGGCTGTGTTGTTCAAAAGTAGGACTCAAAGTCCTTTCGGACATGCATTGTCCGAAGGACCACTGCATCGTATTTCTGAACACTTCAGTATCATATTTATATGCTGAAACCGGTCAACTGCCTTTCAGTTAAAATGTCTCCCCTATAACTGAATACACATAATGGATTTACGAGTGCTTGTTGTAGACATATGGTCGACAAATGGTTCAAATGGCTCTCAGTACTATGGGACTTAACATCTGAGGTCATCAGTCCCCTAGAACTTAGAACTACTTAAACCTAACTAACCTAAGGACATCACACACAGCCATGGCCGAGGCAAGATTCGAACCTGCGACCGTGGCGGTCGCGCGGTTATAGACTGAAGCGCCTAGAACCGCTCGGCCATGGTCGACAACATATGGAATTTTGGGTCTGGCTGTTTGTCGTATTCGAATAGCCTAATGGTAGGGTACCACTAACGATAAGCGTAAAATCCAGCCTCTAGCCCAGGTGCGGCACAAATTTACATTACTGTCATTCCATTACACAGCTGATGATTCTTCATATTGTCAGCTACGAATATATTCCATGCAACAGTAAAATTTCCCAACAGTTGCACTTAACTAATAAACTCGCTTTAAATCATTGTCGTTTTTGTAATAACAAATTCAGTCTTCAGCTATTACCCGCTAGTGTATTGAACATCCACGTCGATTTATACACACCGCTGCAGCATCAAAAATAAACTGATACATACGATAACCCACAAAGAATTAATGACAGGTAGTTAACAGATGTCTGAAGGTGCGCGGAACCTTAGCATACCCAACTCCACGATATATCAAGAGTTCGAAATACCTAGTGACGTCGTTAGGGTAAGCTCATTAAAAGTATTACGAGTGAAGCGGCAGGAGATCTGGAATAGAGTACAGCAGACCTTACTTTACGAATACCCCTCGTAGACATAGACAACGGCTGTAGTAATTCAGGTACAAAGTACGGTACACAATACACTGCTGTATGCAATCGCTTACAGATTGTGTATTTAGATACCAGCCTAGCTTTTTTTCAATTTAATTGCTCTATATACTAGTCTCTGAACTACCTTCCCATTCACCAGTTAATCGATCTACTTTGTACGACAAATTTCATGATTTTTAACATCATCGTCGATAAATACTCATTCGACACGTGTATCGCCGGCCGGAGTGGCCGAGAGGTTCTAGGCGCTACAGTCTGGAACCGCGCAACCGCTACGGTCGCAGGTTCGAATCCTGCCTCGGGCGTGGATGTGTGTGATGTCCTTAGGTTAGTTAGGTTTAAGTAGTTTTAAGTTCTAGGGGACTGATGACTTCAGAATTTAAGTCCCATAGTGCTCAGAGCCATTTGAACCCTCGTCAGCAGGTCAGGTGATGAAGTGTGGTCGCAAAACGGCTAGTCTGTACAGAGGCGTAGTCCACTTAGCGGTGCAGTTACAAGCATGCAGAAAACATGTCTTAAAGTTTGTGAAGTGTTTGTGGTAAGACTTCTCGATGCAGAGAAAAAACTACCAACCCACTTACGTGTGTCCATATTAAGGTATCACATATAAATACGTATATCTGCACTTCTACCCGTTACACCTCGTATATCGGCGTTTCCACCACTTCGCCCAGTACATCTTCAGCAACTCAAGAAGAAAGGAGCAGGGCAGGACAGCGGCGTCAGCGCGTCCAACAGCCCCTCCCATACCACCACCCCCCCCAACCTCCAGGACAGCGTCATCAATTCATCCGCACCCCTCGTCCAAACCCCCTCCCTCCAAACCTCTCCCTTTTTTTATTTTACCGCAGAGGTTTTAGCCAATTAAAGTAAAACGGATAAATTTCCTGTTTTATTGCGCGCGCGAGCGGACCTCCGTGTCTCTTCTTGCCGCCTCCTTTTGTTTTCGCAGAGGGGGCGGTAGTGGGATGCGCCGGCTGAAGTAGTACCGTCGCAGGATTTACGGTACTGTGCGGGGGCGGGACCTGTGGGGAGGAATATAAGGAGGGAAGAGGGCCCTGTTCCCTGAAGACGCCAGTCGCGTCGCAAAAATTACGCAAAAGAAGGGAGCGCTATTCGGAATTGCTCGAGTAACTTGTATCCTGTGGGACGGAGGAGGGGAAAGCTGATCGCCGATAAATGGGCAGGCGTGCGGATAATGCTAATACCGCGATGGGGAGATGTGGAGGTTCATCTTGCGGCCGCTTCTCGGTAATGCGTGCTGGCATAACGTAGCCTGCCAGTGTAGAGGGTTGGAATGTTGCGGTGATAAACAGTGGCGTGTGTCAGCGGTGATCGTTTCCATTTGCACTGCTTACAGCCCTGGATGTAGCTCACCCCTGAAGATTTTTCAATGCTGTAGAAACATCACATTCCTTCCATAGCTACTGTTCTTATTGATGAAATCGTCCCTAGTTATCAGCATGGTGTCGTGTTGTCGTAAAGGTTCGACGAGTTTCCTTATAGAATGTCAAAGCAAACATCTTTCAGCCGTCTAAAAAAATGGCTCTGAGCACTATGGGACTCAACTGCTGTGGTCATAAGTCCCCTAGAACTTAGAACTACTTAAACCTAACTAACCTAAGGACAGCACACAACACCCAGCCATCACGAGGCAGAGAAAATCCCTGACC
This sequence comes from Schistocerca serialis cubense, assembly GCF_023864345.2. Classification (NCBI taxonomy): domain Eukaryota; kingdom Metazoa; phylum Arthropoda; class Insecta; order Orthoptera; family Acrididae; genus Schistocerca; species Schistocerca serialis. Next base: position 65,438,356 of record NC_064649.1, on the reverse strand, counting down.
CCGCCGGGAATCGAACCCGGGAACCCGGGCGTGGGAAGCGAGAACGCTACCGCACGACCACGAGATGCGGGCTCAGCCGTCTAAATTTCCAAATTGTTTTTTTATTGGGCACTCAGTTTCGGCGTTATACTACGCCATCTTCAGCCCCATGACCGACGTGTAGGAAGAATCCCACCTTTGGTCCAGTCAAAGTAGGGGCCAGCATTCAATTCAATCCGTAGATTTTTGAGCCAGCGATCACTTAAAACATTTTGATGATTGAAGTGATCGCTGCTCAGAAATCTACGGATTGGACTAAATACTGGCCCCCACTTTGACTGCACCAATGGTGGGATTCTTCCTAACGTCGGTCATGGGGCTGAAGATGGCGTAATATATCGCCGAAACTGAGTGCCCAATAAAATAACAATTTGGAAATTTAGACGAATCAGAGCTGTCTGTACTGAACAGCCGTGTTACCGCAACCATCTGAGAAAAGATGGATGTACAGAGTTTCCTTATTGCCTCATAACAGTGGAACCGATAGGTGATCTCAGACTGACTCCGTATTTCCACATTTCAAGAAGGCTTTTGACACCGTTCGTCACAAGCGGCTTCTAAGCAGATTGCAAACGTGTGGAGTATTGTCTCAGTTGTGCGACTGTTGCAGTTCGCAATAACTGACGGAAAGTCGTATTTCAAGATCTGCAATAAAGTATTGTATGCCCTCAATTTTTCTTAATCTAGATAAACTACTTAGGAGACAAAATGAGCAGCCCTCTTAGATTGCAGATGACGCTGTTGTTTACCGTCTAGTAACTTCATCGGAAGATCAAAACGATTTCAGAAACACGTTTCTCTTGACGGGACATCCACAGCTGTTATTGATCGTTAATGGTAAAATCCGCTACAGTTGAAAAATTTATTCATTTCTAAAAAGAATTGAAGAGGATGCATGGCATGTAACAGCGATGTACCACTTCAACGTATTTTAACCTATAGTAACCTCACTTATATATCCTTTGTGGACTCCCATTTTAACATGCACCTGAAGATGTGACACATGTTCTGAAGCCGATTAGGGCTTTCCTTTTTAGAAATAAATTAATTTTTACGACGGTAGCGGATTTCATCGTTGGACGATGTATAATAATTGTGGATGTCCTGTCAAGAGATACGTGTTTTTGAAATCGTTCTGGACTTCTTATGACACTACTACACGGTAATCATTATCATCTGCGAACTGTCTAAGAGGGCAGCTAAGATTGACTCCTAAATAGTTTATATTAGATTAAGAACAGCAGAGGGCCTGCAACACTTCTTTGGGCAATTCCAGATAAAGCTTCGATTTCACTACACGACTTTCCCCCGGGTACTGAGAACGGTGACCTTCCTGAGACGAAATCACCAAACTAACCGCACAAGTGAGGCAACACTTCAGCTGCACGCCATACAATCAGCAACAGCTTGTAGGCAACGTGTGAGAAGCCTTCTGGAAATCTAGAAATATAGAATCAACTAGAGGTACCTCGTCTACACTCGCTACTTTGTGTAAACAGTGAAAGGTGGCTACACTGAGCCACAGCGCCAGAGAGTTTTGTTTCGCCGCCTCCACTGGCAGTGATTATTGAGAAGTAGCGGAGGGCAGTGCTTGTTGAGAACTCTTAGTAGTCTGTGCTTGCTGAGATGTCGTAGTGAAGAGTTCTTGTCGAGAGGTCCTGGTATGGAGTTCTTGTTGAGATGTGGTAGTAGCGAGTCGGTGTGGAGATATTGTTATGATTAGAGTGCTTTTCATCAATATAAATGAAGGTAACAAACTCCTTTTCCTTTGTTTTTTCTCATTATTTCAATGTCCTGAATAATGCGTCATTACAGGTTCAGTCAACAAAGCATCTGGCTTGTGTTCTTGTATTAGAGTGTAATTCTAGTTTTCTTGCGCAATTATAGTATTTCTAATTTTTTTTATCACGTCAGTATAAATGGTATTTGAAATTTCTTGTCTTATTGAAGAAGAACCGTGCCAGATGTGTACGTTGAGTCATACTTCCACACACAGAACAGTTATACTTGTGCTTTGGTTTCGTAGGTTTTATAGTTGCTGGGGACTTAATTAATTAATTGTGTTAACGAAAATTTTCATTTCATTCTTTGTTGTTGTTCTATGCAGTCAGATTGCGTAATAATACTAGTCAGGGCCAACCGTTTACGAGACACAGCGTAATCGGGCATACAGCTACGAAAAATAAAAATGATTTTCAAATATAATATAATTAAGCCCCCATGCAACAGAGCCAGTTATGTTTCACAATAACGAAACGACACTTTCTGAATCAGTTCTGGTTATTTGTTAATAGATAGTTTTGGTGGAGGCATTTCTCCCCCCTTTCGGGACAGTAAGAAACGAACTGTTCCTCTATGAACTTTTTCGCTGTTCTCCGTCGATCCCAGCAGGTAAGGGTCCCATACCGTGCAGCAGTGGCACTGGAGCTGAAGGTGGTGACACAGACCTACGTTTCGGCTTTCTTCGGGATGTGTGCTGTTTTTGTGAGACCGAGACAGGATGATGCTCAATGCAAGATTAATTAACTTTTCTGCTACTCCGGTCTGTAGAAGGTGGTGTTTTGAAGTGTACGGGGATAAAGCATTATAATGTGAGTCTATTTTAGTACTCTTACGCAGACTAGGAGCACGAAAGGGAGCATTACGAAGAAGATAGATCCCGCGAAAACGACAGCTGATATGAGCCCTTAGGCACCGAACGCACGTAGCTGGTTTCACACCATGTAGGCAAAGTTAAAAGAAAGCTAAACAACAGCGCAAAGTTCCACGTCTCCGATAGAAATTTTCACGGCAGAGGAAGCAGATAGTGAACACGCATAGGCACCATTGGTTAGCTAAGACGGCCTGTCATTAGAAATGTGCGCACAGTATTTTTAATCTCCTAGCTCTACTCCGCCAATAGGGAACGAGGATCGGCGACGCCCCCCTCCCTCCCCCGATTATTTGCATAATGAAGCTGGACAGACAGTCTCGCCTAGACAGCCTTGGCGCGCTCGTTCGTTATCTGCGGCGTCGACGTCAGAATAAAACAGCACTGCGTTGCGAAAGCGCTCTTAAAGGTAATTACAGAGGCCGACCGCCACTATCGCGAGGAAGCGCAATTACATCGTTACCCGCCGCAACTTTTAATGGACACTTCTCTGCCTAGCCCTCCCCTGCGTAAAAAGGAAATGAGGGACGAGATTGTATGAGCACAATTCCAGCGCCTTTCTAGAGGGATAAGTGGTCTAAATAACAATAGTCATACGCTAAGAGACTCTACGACAAGAAATGAGGCTCTATTAATACAAAACTTCAGTGGCTGTTCAGTAATCACTAGACAGAAAACTATTTCTGTGTTTCGAGCACGTCCTTAAATACTCAGGTTTTTACAGAGTCATTGGCTGATGGTGGGGTTTCAGCCGTTGACCCGAGTTCTCGATTCCATTTTAAGCACAATTAAATGAAGCGCCCGGTGTAGCACAAGCAATGTGATTGGCCGCGTGCCTTGTTGATACTCGTAGCGAATGCAAGCCGCATGATAATCGAAGGGCATAGTTGAGTGTCAACAGAATGAGATGAACGAATACGGCTTCACTTGCGGCATTCCTAAACGTCAGGTTCTAGGATTCCAGTTCTGAGTTTTGAAAATATACACCAATGTCATTCCAGAAGCTTAGTAATAATAATTAGATAATAGATTAATGCTCTGATTACTTTGGTACCTAAAATCTAAATGTCAGCTATCTTGTAAGTTTAACTGGCACTGTATCCGCGACATGCCCTAGCGTTTTTATCGCACTGAGGATTTTAATAATACGAGTAACTGTGTAACACGAACTGAAATATCTCCTACGGTATGTCATATGTAACAATGGCAACTAATCAATAAACAAGAGTTTGCAAATTCTCGAGTTTTCGCTTGTCCCATGACGTAGTGACATGTGATGGTGCTATCTCTAAGACGGGTATTGCCGCTGTAATTTATCATCACTACTGGGATTACAGTTTGTTTACCACTACATATTTCGTTTGCTACGCGTTTAATGTATCATTCATTTTCTTCATGGTTTCATCTGAATGTAGAAATCTGAAGTAAACCGGCCAAGAACTTTGTTACCAAATGTCGCGAAAAGCGCTTGACCGATTTGCTTCAATGTTTCTCCTTTATATATTTTTAGACATATTTATACATTGTGTATATTAAAAATATATACGGCGTACGTCCGCCGAAACCTTTATTAGGGGATTGCGTGGAAATCTGAGTTAAATCGGTCGAGAACTTTTAGAGTTTTTTGGTAACAACCTTTCCCCTTTATATGTTACGTACATACGGCGACCCCAGTTATCCAACCGAGGAAAAAGGGAACCTATAGTCTAACGTAGAATCCGATTCACGTCAGAGGTAAAGGGTGCTGTGGTCCATCCGGGATTTGATTCCGCGAATTCACGATTTCTAGGCACTTGCTTTACCACGAGACCTCCAGATGCGGCGGGTGAAGGTAATGAGTAGACGCAACGGCACAACTTGCAGACGCCGAACATATGACGTCCAAATTTTGCGCATAAACTGGAAACAGCAACTCTGCTTTAATTCCCAATTACTGCTTGAAAAAAGTATATATTACATATTCCATGGGCTTCGACAAGTCCAGTCACGTTGACGTTACCACCTTTCAAAAGCCTGGCAGACGAACAATTTGCAAACTTATCCATTTCGGAAAAGCTTACATCTTGGGTCCGGAAGTTAACGATCGCACCCTCTGGGGGGCGCTCCGTTCCCGCATTACGACAACCACTGCACTTTTTTCCGCGTCCCCCCTGACACGCTTTGTATGATCTCCATTTGTAGTTGCTCCCGCCTGCCGTCTGTGAATGGTTATTGCATTGGCGTCGAACACAAGCTGTGGTAACTGGCCACCTGTTTCGACACAATACCGTTCTTATTAATGCAATCGGAGGAACGACTGAGGGCACAAGAGGAGGAGGAAGATCTAGACCGCAACGCACCACACACATCAGGCACGATGTAGCAGCAGGGTCATGTGAGGAAATGAAGCGAAAAACGGTTTCGGTTTCTGTTTTTAACAGTTAACAAAAGGTTCAAAAGGCTCTGAGCACTATGGGACTGAGGTCATCAGTCCCCAAGAACTTAGAACTAGTTAAACCTAACTAACCTAAGGACATCACACACATCCATGTCCGAGGTAGGATTCGAACCTGCGACCATAGCGGTCGCGCGGTTCCAGACTGTAGCGCCTAGAACCGCTTGGCCACTCCGGCCGGCTAACAGTTAACAGTCGTTGACGAAGCGTAACGTGTATTTGAATCAGTTCGTAAAAATAAATAAATAAACAGGTGTTATCGACTGAATTCGACGATATTCGGCAGAGTATCGCCGTGTCCAAAGCGACCTCTCTGAAAACGGAAGAGCGCATCGCGACACGTCCGCAGCCCGCTGTATTGGCAATTTCCTGGGTGGTGGGGGGAGCCTCTCCCCCTCCATCGCTCGCGCGGGCCACCCCTCCCCCACCCACGCACCCCCAGCTATTCAGCCCCCGGCGCTGCCACGCCCCCTCCACGGTCCAGGAGCGCCGACCATCCCCTGGAGCTCGCCGTAATGCTGACGGACGGTCATCCCTCATTCTGCGCCGCACTAAATCAATCTCCCCTGCTGCACCCTCCGGAGCGCAAACCACCCCATTTCCCGCGTCCAGTACCCATCCCCGGGGCGAGTGCGTGTCTGCGTAGATGCGTACGCCTGGGACGCATTGCGCGGCCCCTCCCTCCTCCCCCCCCCTTTCCGGAGGCAACTGTGCTCCTCCAAATGGCAGGAGGAGGTGTCCGAAAAAATTAGAGGTGGTCGCTCGCAAATTGGCGGGTAGTCAGTTAGGGGGAACATCTCTCTCCGATCGAGAATACCCCATGGCGCAGAGGACGGTGCTCTGTCAGAAACAAATACCGCAGAATGAGTTTTACTTGGAGAACATGTTTAATTCTCCACAGGCTGTCAGTGTGTCAAATGATTTTAACTCAACCACCGACTCACCTTGATGACGGTTACTCTATTGACAGTCGAAATATAGTTAGAATATGTTAACAGGTCCGAAGTTTATAGCTGATGGATGTTGTAGATAAAGGTGGGAGTCTGTCTCGTGACAAATTAATTCCAGCTAGGAGATCTTTCCGATTATCTGGCTGCCTCTGCATCTCGGCTTTGGATAATAACTTCGTTAGCGCCACCCAGAGATCACGTCTGGCTTAGGGAATGTCACGGACGCTAACACTCCTTGCCTGTTGTGAGGGACACACACTTCGCCATAAAATGCATCTAAAATACCTTGCGATCAACTTAAATAGTGAGCTTTCTTTAAAGTAGCATATGCTCCTTAAAAGAAAGTGTCCTATCTGAGGTAATCCACTGGTACTTCGGATGTATGTTATGATAATGTGTGTGTCCCTCATAACAAGCAAAAAAATTGCCTCGCTTAAAATCAAAAATAACGTTCTAAATTAGTTCTGTGGCACTGGTTTGTGATCGTCAGCAGATATTCTTCGAAAAAAACATTCAACAGCCTAGAACACACAGAATATTTCTTTATTTAAGACAAATGGTTTCCACAGACTTCGCTGTCATCTTCAGGCCCTAAAAAGCGTTTTGTTGTAAAACGTGTTCATTATACGTTGAAACTTCATGCCAAGTTGTCAACCGGATAAAAACCGATACGTTATGAAATAAAATGTAATATAGTTAGCAGATACGAGGTTCAACATCCTAGAAATAATAGGGGTAGTAGGGTGCAAGTGTTACTCCCAGATGACCAAATCGTGACGGGGTGGAATAAACCAGAAAAAAGAACCTTAATATTAAATAAGTTGCTTGCTATAATATGAGGCTGTGAGATTCCGCTATGAAATTCAGATCGACTATAGGTAGCACGTAGTTTTGTTGTCAAAATATAATCAGCCTTCTTTGAGGATAATGCACAAGATTAATTGAAAGTCCGGCGTATCAGAAACAGTGCTCTTGAAGTGGAGCCGATTACCAAACGTCAGCTTAGTTATGTGCCTCTAGTATGCCTAAGCAAATGACGTACGCTCAACGTACGAATGGGAAGCGTACGCAGGGTGGAACCGGCGCAACGTTCAGTGCTTGCAAATCGAGACTGCCCTTTTTTTCAGAGCACTGACAAAAATCAGAGATCAATGATTACACATCATGAATGTGCCCTGTTCCACTTAGCCCGCATCTCGTGGTCGTGCGGTAGCGTTCTCGCTTCCCACGCCCGGGTTCCCGGGTTCGATTCCCGGCGGGGTCAGGGATTTTCTCTGCCTCGTGATGGCTGGGTGTAGTGTGATGTCCTTAGGTTAGTTAGGTTTAAGTAGTTCAAAGTTCTAGGGGACTGATGACCATAGATGTTAAGTCCCATAGTGCTCAGAGCCATTTGTTCCACTTATTTTGATAATTAGTGACTAGTATGTGCCTGTCATAAGAAGTTTTACATTTTAAATGCATTCCATAATTCTCATTCAGGTATCATTTTCAATCATTTCAGGTATATATGAGAATCGTTACATGTTGGATGCAGTTGCTAAGCCTGAAGGTAAGTACTGAATGATCGAAACGTACCGAAAGTTAAATAATTGGGTTCAAATATCAGAATACTGCCTGCAACAAACAAAGAGAGAACATTACTTCTGTCATAAAATTAAAGAATTGCTTCACCAGCTGGTGTTATGGCCGCTATTAAGTTTGGAAATAAATCCAGCGGACGTGTAATAGAGACGTACGAAGCGGCGGACTCGGTCGGCCGCGATGCTGCAGCCTATTTGTGCCTTCCGACTTAGCGTTTCATAAGCGTAAGTCAACCGCCGGCGGTAACACAATTCTTCGTGGCAAGTGAAAGAGGATCGTGAGTGATTCGAAGAGGCCACCCACGGAGAGGAAAAAAAAATAGTAAATAAAAAAGTAAGAGTCGGAGAGAAAGAGATCGAGACAGAGACAGAGGTACGACGTAATATATTCAGACGCTGGATTCACTTACGGGGAATCATAAATTTCAGTGCTAAGCAGCGCAGAGGACTTCGCGAGAGAAGAACAATGTGCGATAAAAGTTTACGACGGCGCGCGTGAGGGGAGAATAAACGGCAGAAAAAAAGAGGTAACGAGAGGCGGTGTCATTAGCATTTGATTGGCCTGCAAAGCGGCAGCTCGTGATGGTAAATACCGAGAGATGGATGTCGCCACGAAGAGCCATTTCCGTCCCGGCCGAGCCGACAGCGATCGCCGAGTCTGCGGCGTAGCCGAGCTTCGCTGCTACCAGCATTCAGTTACTTCGGCGATTCCATGCCTAAACATTTCTCCATTTTTCTACGTTTTCATAGAGTTTCAAGTTTAGTCAAGATATTTTGACATCTTAGATCACTTACGTCTTTCCTTTTTCAATCTTTCCGCCTCTTAACGTACTACATTATACTCTTCATCTTCAACAATCTCTCCTCTCAAAGCGCTACATACTCTCCATCTTCAATAATCTCTCTTATACATCTCAATATTTGTCTCACTTTTAATCATGACCCCCTAAGCATCTCTTTTAGTTGCTAAATTACGTAGTTAGTTTTATATATTGCACTCTCTGCCTGCCCCTACAACTGTCCTCTATACTACTCCTTCCAATACCAACTACAGCACAAGTTTCGCAAAATTGTCTTTGCTTCTCACAGAATTATCTGGTGGAAGGACACTTTTGCAGACTGACACTTCTGCGCAGCCTGAGGCTGTTACTGGGGTAAGTGTCTTTTTGCAGGTAGCGTGCAGACACCCTCAGAGAAAGCGGTAAAAGGATACCTGAAGTGTGTAGGGCTAAGCAGAAACGTCAACACACACCACCTCCGCACAAGCGTCGGTCTGTTCAACTGTCACAACCTCGAATTCTCCCGATCACACATTCTGTCGGAAGTTCTTATTAATACTTCTCCGATTCACACTTTTTGTACCCAGAGTTTAAAATATTTCTGCAGCTCAAAATCCATCTGCGTTCAGTATCTTTCCTTGCTTCTGTCTTATACATTTCGACTGAGACCAATAATACCTACTGTTTCGGATACCTCTTCCTCAGTTTGATTTCCCATTTCGTCTGTTTTGTCGAATATAACTTCCCTGATCTGCAGCATTGTGCTTCCGATGTCTGTCTCGTTAATATGCAGACGAAAAAGTAACGCGAGGGCACTAAATCCTAAGAAGCTATGTGACATGGCGTATTAGTACGTACTTGTTTTCCTGCATTGTACTGTGTTTTTAAATTTCATTTTAATCACCAATGCAAGTGTTGACCGTAACCATCATAAAGGATGCTTCGAAGAGTTAACATCAGACGCGAAGGGGTGAACATCACGTCACTGGCAACAACTTTTGTTAAAAATGAAATGTTCGCCGACTCTACCTTGCTACGCTACGTGCCCTTTGTATTGGGTATGTTCCTCAGAGCTCTAAGTGTATGTGACCTGGGTATTCCCTATAATATGGCCAAAAAATGTTCAAATGTGTGTGAAATCTTACGGCACTTAACTGCTAAGGTCATCAGTCCCTAAGCTTACACACTACTTAACCTAAATTAACCTAAGGACAAACACACACACACCCATGCCCGAGGGAGGACTCGAACATCCGCCGGGACCAGCCGCACAGTCCATGACTGCAGCGCCGTAGACCGTTCGGCTAATCCCGCGCTATAACATTGTCAGCTGCTCTGTACGAAACAGAGGCAGGCCCATCAAAATTAAAGTTTCTCATTCGCTTGGACACACGCATTCCTGAGGCTTTCTTCATTAAAAATCACTCTTTCAATTTACAAAGATAGGCAGTGTACAGCGCACTTGGTTAGCTTATAGGCTGCTGGTTCTGCAGATCCCACTAAGCATTGGACCCAAGCTGTCAACAAGACACTATGCAGGCTACTGGTGGTACCATAGTGGTGGTGGACTGTGTTGACATGGAACAGACCGACCACTGGCTGGAAATGGTTACCTTCGGCAGCCATTCATGGACTTGCTGTTCCCCAAAAACGACGGAATTTTTATGGATGGCAATGCGCCATGTCAACGGGCCACGATCGTTCGCGATTGGTTTGAAGAATATTCTACACAATTTGGCAGCCAGATCGCCCAGCTTGATTCCCATCGAACATTTGTGGGGCATAATCACAATATCAGCTGGTGCACAAAACCCTGCACCGGCAACACTTCTGCAGTTATGGACGGCTGTAGAGGCACCGTCGCTGAATATTTCTCCAGGGGACCTCCAACGACTTGTTCAGTCCATGCCACGTCGGGTTTTTGCACTACGCCGGGTAAAAGGGGGTCCGACATGATACTGCATGGTATCATCCCATGACTTTTATCACCTCAGTGTACTCTGCGCACCCTGAACAAGAGCGAAATGTCACCCCGATTTTCCAGCCTTCCTGTTGGTAACCCGTTGTTACTACTGTTCTTGATACCTTATGGTAAGTCCCACGTGTCTCGGATTTTCGGTTAGCAGTTGAACTAACCACGTAACTCGTAAGCCTGCCACTACTTGTAGCAGGTGTGAAGGTACTTCATCGGCTGCCGCTGGTTCGTTTGAGACCAGACACGCGCGAGCGCACACAAGCAAGCAGGGGACGGTGTTCCTCGGGGCGCATTCCGCGGACCCCTGCTCCATCCGTCTCTGTCGGGCGCCGCAAGGACGCGCTGGAGGCAGGCGTCGCCGAAGGAGCCGCCGTATTGGATTACCGACGCCCGCTGCGGGGAAATTAAAAATACATGCCGCGCGCAGGACGCAACAAGCCGGCGGTGGGAGGGACCACCCCCGCGCCGTAAATCTCGGCGTCTAAACGGGACTTCTCGCGAGGGAGGTCCTGCCCGCCACACTCTCCGCAGCTTCCAGCGCACATCCGTCCCACTCACTGACATTCCTATAGTTGTAGGAGAAACATTCCCGTAATACAGCATTATACACTGCAGAAACCGGTACAGACATGCGTATTCAAATACGCGTATGAAAACTGACGCTGCGGTCGAAAACACTGATATAAGACAAGTATCTGGCGCAGTTGTTACATCGCTTACTGCTGCTGCAATGGTAGGTTATCAAGATTTCAGGCAGTTTGAACGTGGTGTTATAATCGGCTCACGAGCGACGGGACACAGCATCAATGAAGTAGCGATGAAGTGATTTTCCCGTACGACCACTTCACGAGTGTACCGTGAATATCAGGAATCCGGTAAAACATATCTCCGACATCGCTGTGGCAGGAAAAAGATCCTGCAAGAATGGGACCAACGACAACTGAAGAGAATTTTTCAACGTGAAGGAAGTGCAATACTTCCGCAAAATGTTGCAGATTTCAGTGCTGGGCCTTCAACAAGTGTCAGAGTGCGAACGAAGCATCATCGATATGGGCTTTCCAAGCCGAAGGCCCGCTGGTATGATTCCACGACACAAAGTTTCACGCGTCGCCTGGGCCGTTAACACCGACATTAGACTGTTGATGGCTGTAAACATGTTGCCTGGTCAGACCACTCTTGTTTCAAATTGTATCGAGCGGATGGACGTGTACGGGTATGAAGAAAACCTCATGAATTCATGGACCATGCATATCAGCATTGGACTGTTCAAGCTGGTGGAGACACAGTAATGGTGCTGGGCGTGTGCAATTTGAGTGATGTGGGACAGCTCTGACAGGTGACACGTACGTAAGCATCCTGTCTGATCCCCTGCATCCACTCATGTCCATTGTGCATTCCGACTGACTTGGGAAATTTCAGCAGGACAATGCGACACTCCACACGTCCAGAACTGCTACAGTGTGGCTCCAGGATCACTCTTCTGAGTTTAAATACTTCCGCTGACCACCAAATTCCCCCACACATGAACGTTATTGAGCATAGCCGCAATGCCTTGCAAGGTGCTGCACAAATGAGATGTCCACCCCCTTGTACTGCTACGGATTATAGACAGTACTGCAGGATTCACGGTGTCAGTTCCCTCGAGCACGACTTCAGACATTAGTCGAGTCCATGCCACGTCGTGTTGCGGCATTTCTGCGTGTTCACAGGGACCATCACGATATTAGGCAGGTGTGCCAGTTTCTTTGGCTGTTCATTGCAGTATGCTGCCTAACTCAGTCAGATTAAATATCTTTGAGTGGCATTGCCAAACGAGATGAGATGCTAGGTACCTAAGGTCATCTGTAGCTAAGGTGAACGGTGACTGCGTTTCATTTTTAAGGTTCTGTGAAACTTCTAAATGTGTCAGGCCCACACTTATAAAATCTACCTCTACACGCAAGCCACAATACGGCGTACGGCTGAGTGTATCTTGTACCACTGCTAGTCACCCCTTTCACATTCGGCTCCCAAACCGAACTAGGGAAAGAACGACCGTGTATATGCTTCTGTACATCTGTTTTCTCTTATCTTGCCTTCAAGGTCCTCACGCGAGACGTACGTTGGTGGTGGTAAGATCCTTCCTAGACATTCTCATTCTCATTAAACTTGAAGGAGCCTTTTTGTAATACTCGCTTCTTTATCGCACCTACCGGTAACAAATCTAGGAGCGCACCGCTGAATTGCTTCGATGTCTTCCTCTAATCTGATCTGACCGGGATCCCAAATACTCAAACGGTACTCAACGATGTGTCCCAGAAGTGTTCATTTCGCGGTCTCCTTTATACATGACCTACAATTACCTCGAAATGTCCCAATAAACGACTTCCCCCTCTCTACAACGGACCTTACATGCTCGTCACATTTCATGTCGCCTTGCAAAGTTACGCCTAGATATTTAATCATCGTGGTTGTAAGAAGCAGCATATCGTTCATTCTGTAATCGAACCTCCAGGACTGTTTTTCCTACTCATCTGCATTAACTCATGTTTTCCAAATTTCAAGCAAGGTGCTATTCGTCGCACCGAACAAATGGTTCAAAAGGCTCTGAGCACTATGGGACTTAACATCTGAGGTCATCAGTCCCCTAGAACTTACAACAACTTAAACCTAACTAACCTAAGGACATCACACACATCCATTCCAAGGCAGGATTCGATATTGCGACCGTAGCAGTCACGTGGTTCCGGACTAAAGCGCCTAGAACCGCTCGGCCACCGTGGCCGGCGCGCACCGAACAGAGATTCTGTCCTAATTATCCCAATCTTCCCACAGTCACTCAACGCCGACACCTTCCCGCACACTAAAATATCATCAGTAAAATGAAGTGTAATGCTACCCATCCTATCCCGTCAGATCCTTTATTTGTGCAGAAAAGAAGAACGGCGTTATCACACTTTCCTGGGGTACTACTGATGATAAAAGTGCTTTGAATTTAGATACGGGAGTTCTGTATCGCCGTCCTGTGCAGTATCCCATTGCAAATGGTTTGCTGCCATCATTCTCCGATCGGCTATGAAATCTCACTTATGTCTCTTTGTGTCGTGTGGATGATTGTTATGAGTGCTCGTACAGTACAGTGTGGACAAGGGTAAGGGAAAGTGTGACATCAAATGTCAGCACACAGGCTTCTCCTTTCCAATAGTACCAAGGGATCACCGAACTTAACGTCCCCCTCCTACGGACGGACTCAGTCCATGCGACACTGCGAAGAAGTTCGATGAGATTCATAGGACAGCGGCTTCTACTACTGTGGCCGGCCGCTGTGGCCGAGAGTTTCTAGGCGCTTCAGTCCGGAACCGCGCGATTGCTACGGTCCTGCCTTGGGCATGGATGTCTGTGATGTCCTTAGGGTAGTTAGATTTAAGTAGTTTTAAGTTCTAGGGGGACTGATGACCTCAGATGTTGTCCCATAGTGCTCAGAGCCATTTTTTGAACCACTACTGTGTCAACAGAGACCGAGCACAAGCGGTGTTTAAAAACGCAGATCGGCAGCGTCTTCTTGAACGGAATCATCCCATCATTTATCTTAAATAATCAAGGAAAACCAGGAAAAATCTAAAACTGGATGACTTGAAGCATTTCAACCGTGCAAATCCCTCGTTTAAATGCAGTGATTTAACTGCTCTCTCTGCGAAGGATAGAAGGGTGTAGAGTGTAACTTCTGCTGGAGAAAGGTGATAGGACAGAATTTCTCAAGTGCGTACATAAGGATTATCCCAGCCTTCACTCGAATGGTAACTAGTCAGCGTCAGCATATAAGCTCTTTTCTGGGTAACCGATAAGGGTTTGGGTTGTTTGGGGGAACTATCCCGGCATTTGCCTGGAACGATTTAGGGAAATCACGGAAAACCTAAATGAGGATGGTCGGACGCGGGATTGAACCGTCGTCCTCTCGAATGCCAGTCCAGTGTGCTAACCACTGCGCCACCCCGCTCCGTGCGTAACCGATGGTATCTGCGCTTCAGCAGGCGTACAGTAGCTTCATGTGGGCCAACTATTGTGCCTTGTGGGAAATATGAAATTATTTCCTCATTCGTTGGTGATTCTGTTACACAAAGTGATTTAAGCTTTTGGAATCGAGATTGTAATTATACTACAGCATAGTTCTGGAGAGGACAGGTGTTCAAACTACATTACCTCCCTCGGCTCGACATAATAGATATTCGAACAAATGACCTAGAGAATAGCGCAAACTTCGCACATATTAGTCAGTGCAGCCCAATACACTCCCAGGATTCCCGTCCGGTGCGGGTCCAGCCGTTGAGCTCAATTTCCAAGGATTCCGTCCAGCTAGTTAGCACGAGCGAGCAAGTCAGAAAGAGACATACGTTCTGCGGCGCTGACAGGCAGTGCCATCTGGAGGCTGGGAGACCGGTGGTAGCGACGTCTGCTATCTGCGCTGCACGCGATCAGGGCTGCCAACGTGCCGGCGACGGCTTTACGGGCGCAGATAGCGTCCGCGCGGTTGGTAATTGAAGCTCTTAGCGTCGGGCGGTAATCTCGCGGGATCCCACGCGCCGTAACGCACGCCGCGCGGCGACACATAACAATACGTAGCACCCCCCAGTCCCCTGCCACCTGACCGATCCCGCCGCGCCGGCAATTGTGTTTGCCTGCGTGCCTGCGGCCGCGCCGACACTAAGCACTCGACTTTGCGGCTCGAAATAATCCATTCAGTCCCCGCGCTGCGGTAAGGCATGACCAGTGTAACGCTACGTTTACACGCTCTGACAGACGCTCTCTCTCAGAAGAGCGCCATACAGCAGCCACTACTGTAGCATCTGCCACTGTCCGGCATACGGCGAATGACATTACTCCATGAAATACATGACACGCAGCTGTCTGCATGGCCTTTATTATCACTACCGATATCGATAAATAACCATAATCACAATATACCCATACAGTCAGACCATATGAAACCATGAGAAATGCACAGAGTACAATCAGTTGTACCCTATTTGGCATGAAGTTTTCGGGCAACTACCAGTGGACATTAATACGGGGTCCACTCTATGCCTTTATCACAGCTTGAATTTGCTGCAGACTTTTCAATCAAGTATCTGAGTGTCTAAAGAGAAATGGCAGTCCATTCTTCCCATGAAGTAATAAGTGCTGTCGGCATTGGCCCTCAGATCGATTCCATATTCCTAGATTTCCAGAAGGCTTTTGATACCGTTCCTCACAAGCGACTATTAATCAAATTGCGTGCATATGGAGTATCGTCTCAGTTGTGTGACTGGCTTCGTGATTTCCTTTCAGAGGGGTCACAGTTCGTAGTGAATGACAATATATCATCAGGTAGAACAGAAGTGAGATCTGACGTTCCGCAAGGTAGTGTCATAGGCCCTCTGCTGTTCCTGATTTATGTAAATGATTTAGGTGATAATCTGAGCAGCCCCCTTAGATTGTTTGCAGATGACGCTGTAATATACCGTCTAGTAAAATCATCAGACGATCAATTCCAATTACAAAATTATATAGGGAGAATTTCTGTATGGTGCGAAAAGTGACAACTAGCGCTAAACAAAGAAAAGTGCGAGGTCATCCACCGGAGTACTAAAAGAAATCCGATAAATTTTGGGTATACGATAAATCGCACCAATCTAAGGGCTGTCAATTCGACTAAATACCTAAGAATTACAATTACGTGCAACTTAAATTGGAGAGACTAGATAGATAATATTGTGGGGAAGGCGAAACAAAGACTGCGCTTTGTTGGCAGAACACTTAGAAGATGCGACAAACCCACTAAAGAGACAGCCTACATTACACTTGTCCGTCCTCTGCTGGTATATTGCTGCGCGGTATGGAATCCTTACCAGATAGGATTGACGGAGGACATCAAAAAAGTGCAAAGAAGTGCAGCTCGTTTCGTGTTATCGCGCCACAGGGCTGAGAGTGGTACTGAAATGATACGCGAGTTGGGGTGGCAGTCACTCAAACAAAGGCGGTTTTCTTTGGAGCGAGATCTATTTACGAAATTTCAATCACCAACTTTCTGTTCCGAATGTGAAAATATTTTGTTGACACCCATCTACATAGGGAGAAATGATCTTAATATTAAAATAAGAGATATCAGAGCTCGAACGGAAAGATTTAGGTGTTTTTTTCCCCACGAGCCCTTCCAGAGTGGAATTGTGGAGAAGTCTACATCTACATCTACATTTATACTCTGCAAGCCACCCAACGGTGTGTGGCGGAGGGCACTTTACGTGCCACTGTCATTACCTCCCTTTCCTGTTCCAGTCGCGTATGGTTCGCGGGAAGAACGACTGTCTAAAAGCCTCCGTGCGCGCTCTAATCTCTCTAATTTTACATTCGTGATCTCCTCGGGAGGTATAAGTAGGGGGAAGCAATATATTCGATACCTCATCCAGAAACGCACCCTCTCGAAACCTGGCGAGCAAGCTACACCGCGATGCAGAGCGCCTCTCTTGCAGAGTCTGCACGTGAGTGCTATCACGGTTACCAAATTACCCTGTGGCGAAACGCGCCGCTCTTCTTTGGATCTATCTCCTCCGTCTCCGTCTCCTCCGTCTCCGATCTGGTACGGATCCCACACTGATGAGCAATACTCAAGTATAAGTCGAACGAGTGTTTTGTAAGCCACCTCCTTTGTTGATGGACTACATTTTCTAAGGACTCTCCCAATGAATCTCAACCTGGTACCCGCCTTACCAACAATTACGTTCCGCACGCATACTCCCAGATATTTTACAGAAGTAACTACTACCAGTGTTTGTTCCGCTATCATATAATCATACAATAAAGGATCCTTCTTTCTATGTATTCGCGATACATTACATTTGTCTATGTTAAGGGTCAGTTGCCACTCCCAACACCAAGTGCCTATCCGCTGCAGATCTTCCTGCATTTCGCTACAATTTTCTATTGCTGCAACTTCTCTGTATAGTACACCATCATCCGCGAAAAGCCGCATGGAACTTCCGACACTATCTACTAGGTCATTTATATATATTGTGAAAAGCATTGGTCCCATAAAACTCCCCTGTGGCACGCCAGAGGTTACTTTAACGTCTGTAGACGTCTCTCCATTGATAACAACATGCTGTGTTCTGTTTGCTAAAAACTCTTCAATCCAGCCACACAGCTGGTCTGGTATTCCGTAGGCTCTTACTTTGTTTATCAGGCGACAGTGCGGAACTGTATCGAACGCCTTCCGGAAGTCAAGAAAAATAGCATCTACCTGGGAGCCTGTATCTAATATTTTCTGGGTCTCATGAACAAATAAAGCGAGTTGGGTCTCACACGATCGCTGTTTCCGGAATCCATGTTGATTCCTACATTTCCAAAAACGACATGATACTCGAGCAAAAATGATGTTCTAAAATTCTATAACAGATCGACGTCAGAGATATAGGTTTATAGTTTTGCGCATCTCCTCGACGACCCTTCTTGAAGACTGGGACTACCTGTGCTCTTTTCCAATCATTTGGAACCTTCCGTTCCTCTAGAGACTTGCGGTACACGGCTGTTAGAAGGGGGCAAGTACTTTCGCTTACTCTGTGTAGAATCGAATTGGTATCCCGTCAGGTCCAGTGGACTTTCCTCTATTGAGTGATTCCAGTTGCTTTTCTATTCCTTGGACACTTATTCCGGTGTCAGCCATTTTTTCTTTTGTGCGAGGATTTAGATAAGGAACTGCAGTGCGGTCTTCCTCTGTGAAACAGCTTTGGAAAAAGGTGTTTAGTACTTCAGCTTTACGCGTGTCATCCTCTGTTTCAATGCCATCATCATCCCGGAGTGTTTGGATACGCTGTTTCGAGCCACTTACTGATTTAACGTAAGACCAGAACTTCCTAGGATTTTCTGTCAAGTCGGTACATAGAATTTTACTTTCGAATTCACTGAACGCTTCACGCATAGCCCTCCTTACGCTAACTTTGACATCGTTTAGCTTCTGTTTGTCTGAGAGGTTTTGGCTGCGTTTAAACTTGGAGTGGAGCTCTCTTTGCTTTCGCAGTAGTTTCCTAACTTTGTTGTTGTACCACGGTGGGTTTTTCCCGTCCCTCACAGTTTTACTCGGCACGTACCTGCCTAAAACGCATTTTACGATTGCCTTGAACTTTTTCCATAAACACTCAACATTGTCAGTATCGGAACAGAAATTTTCGTTTTTATCTGTTAGGTAGTCTGAAATCTGCCTTCTATTACTCTTGCTAAACAGATAAACCTTCCTCCCTTTTTTTATATTCCTATTAACTTCCATAATCAGGGATGCTGCAACGGCCTTATGATCTTTGATTCCCTGTTCTGCACATACAGAGTCGCAAAGTTCGGGTCGGTTTGTTATCAGTAGGTCCAAGATGTTATCTCCACGAGTCGGTTCTATGTTTAATTGCTCGAGGTAATTTTCGGATAGTGCACTCAGTATAATGTCACTCGATGCTCTGTCCCTACCACCCGTCCTAAACATCTGAGTGTCCCAGTCTATATCTGGCAAATTGAAATCTCCACCTAAGACTATAACATGATGAGAAAATTAATGTGAAATGTATTCCAAATTTTCTCTCAGTTGTTCTGCCACTAATGCTGTTGAGTCGGGAGGTCGGTAAAAGGAGCCAATTATTAACCTAGCTCGGTTGTTCAGTGTAACCTCCACCCATAATAATTCACAGCAACTATCCACTTCACTACAGGATAAACTACTACTAACAGCGACGAACACTCCACTACACGAATACTCCACTACCGGTTGCATGCAATCTATCCTTTCTAAACACCGTCTGTACCTTTGTAAAAATTTCGGCAGAATTTATCTCTGGCTTCAGCCAGCTTTCTGTACCTATAACGATTTCAGCTTCGGTGCTTTCTATCAGCACTTGAAGTTCCGGTACTTTACCAACGCAGCTTCGACAGTTTACAATTACAATAACGATTGCTGCTTGGTCCCCGCATGTCCTGACTTTGCCCCGCACCCGTTGAGGCTGTTGCCCTTTCTGTACTTGCCCAAGGCCATCTAACCTAAAAAACCGCCCAGCCCACGCCACACAACCCCTGCTATCCGTGTAGCCGCTTGTTGCGTGTAGTGGACTCCTGACCTATCCAGCGGAACCCGAAACCCCACCACCCTATGGCGCAAGTCGAGGAATCTGCAGCCCACACGATCGCAGAACCGTCTCAGCCTCTGATTCAGACCCTCCACTCGGCTCTGTACCAAAGGTCCACAGTCAGTCCTGTCGACGATGCTGCAGATGGTGAGCTCTGCTTTCATCCCGCTAGCGAGACTGGCAGTCTTCACCAAATCAGATAGCCGCCGGAAGCCAGAGAGGATTTCCTCCGATCCATAGCGACACACATCATTGGTGCCGACATGAGCGACCACCTGCAGATGGATGCACCCTGTACCCTTCATGGCATCCGGAAGGACCCTTTCCACATCTGGAATGACTCCCCCCGATATGCACATGGAGAGCACATTGGTTTTCTTCCCCTCTATTGCTGCCTTATCGCTAAGGGGCTCCATACGCGCCTGACGTTGGAGCTCCCAACTACCAGTAAGCCCACCCTCTGCGACCGCCCGGATCTTGCAGACTGAGGGGCAACCTCTGGAACAGGACAAGCAGCCATGTCAGGCCGAAGATCAGTATCAGCCTGAGACAGAGCCTGAAATCGGTTCGTCAGACAAACTGGAGATGCCTTCCGTTCAGCCCTCCGGAATGTCTTTCGCCCCCTGCCACACCTTGAGACGACCTCCCACTCTACCACAGGTGAGGGATCAGCCTCAATGCGAGCAGTATCCCGGGCAACCACAGTCGTAGTCCGATCGGGGGATGCGTGGGACGAGCTGGCCGTCCCCGACGAACCCCCATCCGGACCCCCACAGTGATGCCCATTGGCAACAGCCTCAAGCTTTGTGATCGAAGCCAACACTGCCTGAAGCTGGGAGCGAAGGGATGCCAACTCAGCCTGCATCCGAACACAGCAGTTGCAGTCCCTATCCATGCTAATAACTGTTGTGCAAAGAACGCCTGAACTAATCTACAGAGAGCGCAAACAAATCGACACAAAATTTAAACGGTTATTAAAATACAAGATTGCCTAGTAAATGCTGTAATGCTGCTACTTGCGCACTGCTGACACACTGCTCGGCGGCGGAAGGAGACTACGCGATTTTACACTATTCAGGTACTAAAACGCAATGCTACAACTCTCAAATACTATAATACGCCCGAAATTTATGAATTAAACAATGCAAGTACCAAAAACACGCAAAGAAATTAAGAATTAAACTATGTAACAAATGAGTGAGCTAGGAGTATACGACTTGCTGCTGCAGCTGCTTATCCAACGGCGGCAGGGAGCACACTGGTTCGATGAACCCTCTGCCAGGCACTTAAGTGTGAATTGCTGATTTACCATGTAGATGTAGATGAAGAACCAAAAAAAATGGCCCTGAGCACTATGGGATTTAACTTCTGTGGTCATCAGTCCCCTAGAACAGAACTACTTAAACCTAACTAACCTAAGGACGGCACACACATCCATGCCCGAGGCACGATTCGAACCTGCTACCGTAGCGGTCACGCGGTTCCAGACTATAGCACCGAGAACCACTCGGCCACTGCGGACGGCTAGACGGGACGAAACTCAGTTCTTTAACGTAAGGAGTCAGCTGTTAGAACCGCATTTTTTTGTACAATTTACCAAAGTCTCAAAGTGGGGATGACAGAATACAGCAAGTTCCACACTGTAGAACATGGCTGATTAATTTATTGATGCAACCGCGTTCTCCACTCTGTATCCTCAGGAAGCGCATTTTACAGAGATGTCCACTTTCAAGCTGTCAGATCTCAGCTACTCAAATTCTGCGGTGCAATGAGTTCTTTAGCGAGAACCGAACAACTCAGACTCTCGAACGCTTCTAGCGATCGTGACATGTGTTTTCCATTTTTCATGGCGTCTATAGCTAGGCCCTTCCCTGTACATGTGTATCTTTCCAACGAATAGCTACATTAAAAACATCTCTGCAAGGTTCTGACGCAGGGAATGCTGTGAAAAGCGATCTCACAAACGATTGTATATAGCTCTACAAACCACCACAACCAAAGACGATTAAAGCAAATTACTAGCAGATTATCCACAGGAGTTACTCATTCCAGTCCTCGTGGTGCTTGATACATCCATTTCCAGTAGTGTTTGGTATTGCTGAAGTAGTCCTTTTATTGTAATCTAGGGCCCCTAGAATATTTTTCTCGCTGTTGAGTCTCGTTAACATGGGTTTCGTATCTCTAAAATAGTCATTTTATTGTATGATATCACCTGTATATTTTTGACAGTGAACAAAATTGGTCCCATTACGATTCCTTGTGGTACATGTGACATTATATGTGCTCCTGGAAGGAAGTGGCTATCGAAAACATTATTCTAGATGACTTTCGTTAACATTGGTTCTGTATCTCCAAAAAAGAGTAATTTTTAGTGTGGTCTGTTACCTGTAGAGTTTCCGTTGTGAACAAAATTGGTCCCAACACTGTTCCTTGTGGTATACCAGATACTACATGGGCTTCTGGAGACAACTGGCCATTGAGAATATCATTGTGGATGCTGGCTCTCGTTATGTTTTAAACTGAGCCCCGTCAGCGAGAGGATAGCCCATACTTGTTTTATCGGAGCGGCCTCTTGGGAGACGGCAATCGTCAGGCGTGGCTAAGCGGTGTGCCACTGCAGGTAGGCAGCGCCGAGGGCGACGCAGGCGTCGGCGGCGGCAGCGTTTCGCCCGGGACAATGCGCGATAAAGGTTTATAGCGCAGCCGGGGCGTCACTCATTAGCATGGCGAGCGCCCGCGGGCGGGGGCCAATTCCGAATAAATAAATACATAAATAAATAAATAAATATGAGAGCGGCGCCGGGGGCGAGGCGGATGTCGGCGACGGCGGCGGCGGCTGCGGTCGTCACGACGCGCGGAGGCGGGGGCGTGGCCCTGCGCGTGACGTCACCACATCCTGCCGTTGGCCGTGGCGGGCTCTCCTCATCCCGAGCGCTCGGCATTCTGGGAGGATCGCGGACTAACGCACCGTCGATGACGAGGTCATCAGGCCACGAGCAAGAGCTTGCACTGGGGAAAGATGGAGAAGCAAGTATCCAGTGTTTGTCTCAAACGAACCATCCCGATATCAGCGCTAAATTGTGGAACCAGCACCAGGAAGCTGTTGGGAGTAGGAAGGTTAAGTGGTGGTGTGAGATGTGGGGTAGCAATGGATATGGTAGGTGGGCATACTGAAGACGATATTCTCACTAGCGTGGCTGCTTTCGCTGCGGGAAGATCTGGGCTCGACAACTGGCACTTCCCCAGATTTTTGGTGAGTTAGGGAGGTCAGCAGATCTGGAAAGAGGACCATTCCGACTTGTGACGCCAAATGAGGAATAAAGAAACTGTGGCATCAAGATTCATCTTACGGCAATTAGGGCTGGAGGGACTGATGAGATGCTGATTACATGTCCCACGATCCTCCTACTGGACTGTAGACAGCAGTTGGCCAGTCAGAACAGATCTAAGGCGTAAGCCCAGAGTGTCTGAGCTCTAAGCTGAGAGTGTCGGAGGTGGTATCTGGGGACATATAGTGTGGGGGGAGGTTGGTAAGAGACTTTGAGTTAATGAGAGTTGGAAGATGTCGACGCCATGACTAAATAGAAGGAAGGGAAGGGTCCGATGTGAAAGAAGAGGCAAACTTGATCACCATTTAATGGCCCTTCTGTCAACTTCTTTTCCTGGTGCAGGTTCAAGAACTTAGTGCTGGTGTTGGGATGATTCCTTTGTGAAGGAAGACGGATATGATATGGAGCAATCACGTAGGCTCTGGCGTAGGTAAACGGGTTGGCAGATATCAATTCACTCGTCACATGCTGGGAGAACACAACCAGTCGACAAACGAGTTTGCTTACAACACACTCTTGCGACGCATCACAGAATACTGCTCAAGTGTAAGTGACATATACCACATAGGGCTAACAGGTGATAATGAACCTACGAAAAGGAAGGCCAACACGAATGGTCATAGGCCTGTCGTTCAAATAATAAAAAAACCTGACATGGCAATGACATATGTGAGATCTCCCGCCAATGTCTACTTGCAAAATTTCAAGAACAAGTAAGGCGAGGAACCTACATATATTACCTGTAGGGACCTCGTAAGACGATATTAGGCTCTCACAGCGCGAACAGACGCACGTAAGCAGGCATCCTTCCTGCTGTCCACACGCTACTGGAAACGGGAGAAACACTGGTACATCCTGCAATGGGAAGTACTGTGCCATGCGCTTCACTGTCTTTTGCAGAGTAAGGATGTTGTATAGGGATAGGTGTCATGGCGGATTGCATTGTCTTGAGCCTACGGAAGAAGCGCTGACATTGGATATAAAGGATTGAAGAGAGGGGATCTCGCTTCGATACCAAAGAATAATGGACAAGAATCCGAAGTGTACCTGAGTACATACTGCAGACCCACAAATCACCTGCTCGTAATACATTTAATTTCAGCTAAATGGTAAGTATGAATATTTGCGTAAACAAGCTTCAAATGGTTCAAATTGCTTTGAGCACTATGGGACTTAAAATCTGAGGTCATCAGTCCCGATGAACTTAGAACTACTTAAACCTAACTAACCTAAGGACATCACACACATCCATGCCCGAGGCAGGATTCGAACCGGCGACCGTAGCGGTCTCGTGGTTCCAGACTGAACCGCCTAGAACCGCTCGGCCACGCCGGCCGGTACCATTAACTGGGGTGTGCCCAACCCTCGTATGTCTAGCTTCTACACTGCTGCGGATACTTTCAAAACAGATGTTTACATGTCTGTGGAGGAATGGCGCACCTCTCTTCCTAATGACGCGAAATAGCAGAATTGGGCACTGGAGACTGGAGAGAAGTCGACGTTTTAATTCATTCCAAATGTGTTCCATTGTGCAGGCCATTTCAGAAATGTTGCAGCCCACAAACTATTGCCTCGCTGTTTCATGACGTGGTGCATTGTCATGTTGAAACACAATCGTCTCTGAACTGTTCAGACCCCAACGAAGGAAAACACCCCCATACCCAAATACCACTTCCTCCACACTTCACTGTTGACACTTCTCATGATGGCAGGTGATGTTCTACAAGGATTCGTCAAACCCAAACCCTTCCCTCTCACTCTAGCATGATCCGTCGCTCAAAATCTCTCGTTTCCAGTAATCCAGTGTCCAGTGGCGTCGCTATTTGCGCCAGAGTCGCTTAACAATGGCTACAGAAATGCCTTTGGGCAGTCACTGTTCTAGTTCGACTGCTGGTAGTGTTCTGGAACTCGCGAGTGATTTCTACCGCAGATTTTATGTTATTCTTTACAACAATCCTCTGCGATGAAACTTCCTGGCAGATTAAAACTGTGTGCCGGACCGAGACTCGAACTCGGGACCTTTGCCTTTCGCGGGCAAGTGCTCTACCAACTGAGCTACCCAAGCACGACTCACGCCCCCTCCTCACAGCTTTACTTCTGCCAGTACTTCGTCTCCTACTTTCTAAACTTTACAGAGGCTCTCCTGCGAACCTTGCAGAACTAGCACTCCTGAAAGAAAGGATATTGCGGAGACATGGCTTAGCCACAGCCTGGGGGATGTTCCGAGTTCGAGTCTCGGTCTGGCACACAGTTTTAATCTGCCAGGAAGTTTCATATCAGCGCACACTCCGCTGCACAGTGAAAATCTCATTCTGGAAAAAAACCTCTGCGATGTTCGACAGTTCTTGTTCATAAGTACATGAGACCTGCCTTGTCTTGGTTTGGCTAAGTTGTTCCCTCTCGTTTCCACTTCTCAGTAACAGCACAGACAGTCACAATGGCAGCTTCAGAAGGTTTGAAACATCCCTGATGGACTTGTTACTCAGGTGACGTCTAGTGACTTGTTCACGTGCGAAATCACTCAGCTTATCTAACGTACCGACTCTGTTGTTACTGCCTCTATTCTGAGAGCACCGTGCTGCCAGGTTTCTTTTATACTGGTGGGTCAGCCTGTCGTGATATCTAGCGGTCAGTTCCACAAAGGGGTACTCCAATCCCGTTAGTCAGGTACTCTAAATAAATAGGACCGCACGTAGACCACGGCGTTGACGCGAACGGCCCGTTCCTACAACGCGCTGATTGGTGACGTATCCGATAGCGCGTAGGCAGTCCATTTGTAGCAGACCGCGTTCCAGGTACTGCAAACAGAGTTCCCTCAGGTAATTAACAGACAATAGGGACACATTGTATGCAGCAACGCGAGACCCAGTAGCCAGTACATTAACAATGGCGGGATGACGCCACGGTGGCTTTCGTTTGATGCGGCGGAGTGAAGTACGCCCTCGAGATGTAATACGCGCCGGCCGGACTCGTAACGTAAAGATGGCGTGTTGTATTTGAATAACTAACGCCGGCAATAGATGCGCACTGGTAGCCGAGCGCGCGCGCGCGCAGCCGTATAACTCAGTGCGCGAGGCGGCTGGTGTAATACAAATGTAAAACATGACAGATGCATCAGATAAGCAGGCCGGTTTCCTAATTGAAGAATGCCTTTTTCCGCTGCTCTTTATTACCTCTCGCAGCAGAAGTAGCCGGAGTGAATGGACGCCGGCCGAGCCTGTTGCCAACTTTATTATTCTTGTCGCGCGAAGTACAATACGACCCTCCGAGCGTACGTGGCCGGCTTGGACCTCGCACAGTGGCCAAGAGAGGGGGAGGGAAGGGGGGAAGAAAGGGGGGAGAGTTGTAAATTAAAAGCGTGCTTTAAATTAAAACCGTGCGCCGGGGCCGATAAACAGCGATCGTCAGGAAAGTAGTGTCGGAGAGCCTAATTGATTTTCTGATTTCTCACTCACTACCTCGCTTCGTTACTGGCATCAACTCCTATAGCTCCTGGTGAGGTATTATACCTCCACTCTTCAACCGAGCCTTCTGTCTCTATCTACTTTTTCACTTCAACTCGTATTTCCTTTTCACAATTGCGTTTCGAATCATTTCTTTCACTATCAGTTACCTCTTCATCTACATATATACTCCGTAGTGACCTGTGCGGCGTGTAGCAGAGGGTATTTTATGTCCTATTCCATACATGTATTCAGGGAGGGGTAAAGATGACTGTCTTTGAGGCATGTCAGATTACCTTATTCTCATGAGCGCTGCGCAATGGATACTTTGATGGTAGTAGAATTATCGCGCAGCATATGTACTATCAGTCAAGTATTACAGTTAGAAACTTCGTCTATGTCTTACGGCAATGTAACTCACAGCGCACAAATTATCCGGACTGTATATATCTAGGATTTGTGAATGAGAGCACTTATCGACTTACAATAAACATTATGTACAATTTCAAACATTTACGAATCTTTCTTTTTTTTTCACACAAAATGATGAAAGGAAATAAGTTTCACTTACTACATTTTCGTTGTTAGTGCAATAAATGTTCAGCATCAGGCATGGCGGTTTAATAAATTAATTCTTTACTATAACCTTATTTGGAACACATTTTGCAGACAGTATCCACACAAACCACTGAACGCACTTGCAAAATTGTATCACTGAGCGACACATAATTTCGGGAATATGACGTCGTAAACGTTGAGATGCATGAAAAACCAGCTTTTGCTAAACATAAACATTGAGAGCCAAATTGCCGAGACTGTACCTATCCAGTTATTGAGAATGAGACTGCACAGTGACTTCCAATCAACTTTAAATATGATTTCAAACATTTTCAGACTTTTCTTCGCTTACAGCACCACAGAATAATGGAAGGAAAAGAAATTACCGTTTAATAAATGCTCATTGTACATGTAATTGAACTTCAGCATGAAGCACGACGTTTTAATTTGTTGTTTATGGTTGGCGAACCAAAAAAATCACTTATATCTATATATTTAATTTTGTTCAGGAAAGGTATTTCTAAATTAAGAGCAAAATATACTAGCGAAATATTTTCACGCAACAAGATTACGCATAGGAGTAAAGTGATTAGTTAATTCGGCAACCAGACTCACAGTAACATCATTTAATAGTGGGTGACAAGCTATTAACAGCAAACGGCCTTGCCGCAGTGGTCACACCGGTACCCGTGAGATCACCGAAGTTAAGCGCTGTCGGGCTGGGCCAGCACTAGGATGGGTGACCATCCGGTCTGCCGAGCGCTGTCGGCAAGCGGGGTGCACTCAGCCCTTGTGAGGCAAACTGAGGAGCTAGCCCTTGTGAGGCAAACTGAGGAGCTGCCTGACTGAGAGGTAGCGGCTCCGGTCTCGGAAACTGACATACGGCCGGCAGAGCGGTGTGCTGACTACATGCCCCTTCATATCCGCAGCCAGTGACGCCTATGAGCTGAGGATGACACGGCGGCCGGTCAGTACCGTTGGGCCTTCATGGCCTGTTCGGGAGGAGATTAGTTTGGCTTTAGACAAGCTATTAATAAAGAGAAACGTAAAGAGGGTCCTACAGAATCCAGAAATGTAGAAAAAATTTGGGTAATAAAAACCACAGACCAAAACTATTTCATGCGTGATTTCCTCAGAATAGTTCTTACATAAAATATGTTTACATTTTACGGAAGTGAATAAAACAATGATGGTGGCATAAAGGGGCCGAAACACTTAAAATACGTTCACATTTACGGAAGCGAATAAAAGTAACCACTTATGATGGCACGAAGATGCTGAAACGTGTTTGGTTAGATTAGTGGCGGTAATTGTCTACTGTAGGGCGGTAATTGTGAAATGCGAACAAACAGAAGGAGCGAACGAGCTCGTTTTCTGGTTGTCTGTCGCTTTTGTACCATTCTTGTAAATAACTACCTGTGTACCACTTTGTCATTCTGATCAAGGTATAATCTTGTAATTGGATACTGGCAAGGTTTCCTTCTCTTTATTACGGATATTATCTTGACGTTGCTCACATTTAAGAGAGATCTGCCAGTCATTGCAGCAAGTGGAATTTTTTTCCAGTAGCAGTGCACAGTATGTGGAACCCGTAGCAGTAACTCGGTTTGTTGGTAACTGTGAGAGGCTGCGAAGGAGATGGCGGGAGTAAAGGGAGGGAGGGGGAGAGGGAGAGGGAGAGGGGGAGACAGAGAGAGAGATGGGGGGAGGGAGGGAGACGGAGAGAAAGGCGAGAATGGAAAACCGAGGCAGGGGCAGCGCGTTTGGCAGATAAGCAATTGTCCGGTCGGCAATAACTCCGGCCTCGGAAAGCCAACAACGCGATAATCGGAATTACGTGACTGATTCCCGGAGCCGGTGATTTGTCCGTTTCTGCCGCCCCTCCTTCCCTCCCCCGGTTTTTCCCCTCAGTGCGTCGCCGCCACTCGCATTAATCTGCGCAGGGCTGCCAACAGCGATTTTTTTACTGCCGCCGGCGCGGGGACGGGACAGCTCAGCTCTCCGGCGAGGTACCCAGCTCCGCCGCGCCGGGCTCTGTAATTTTGCGCCCGTCACGAAGTAATGATCATTTAATTACCGCTCGCTTTCGCGATGGCGTATATCTGTCACGGGCGGTCTTTCCTCATCGTTTATTTATCCCCCACCGCGGCGGCTGCCTCGGACCCGCGGAACGGATAAACAAAAGTACACGTTTCGATCTCTCGCTCTATCGATTTCCTCCGGCGCGGTCGTCACGAGGTACCCCGATCGACCGCCGTCCCACCGAGTTTACTATTGTTTTTTGCGAGAAGTTAATGACCGCTTTAAGCTTGCCCTCTGCCGGACCCCACTCGCCGTGCGTGTTGCCGACGCCGCGCGCGTGAATAATAATTCAAGTGGGGCGTAATTGCGACCGTAGCTGCTTCTTTCTCTCTCTCTCTCTCTTTTTCTCTCTGTCCGACTCTTCTTCCCCACCCCTCTTCTAGTTCTTTCACCCCTGCCTCCTGCGTCCCACAATCTCACCCGCAACTAGCAACGAAGAGTGAGTTACTGCCGGGCCGGAGAGAAACAACAGAGTTGACTTAACTAGGAAGTAAAAAACTCCGTTGTTCTCAGCCTTGACCTTCGAAACTGTGGGGGTGAGGGGTTTCTGGTTCACAGAATATGTTGCCAAAACCGTAGGGTTGCCTGTCGCGTCCCCGCACAGCCTCACTATACCAGAATGAAGTAAGTGCGAACTGCGTAGCGCAATCGGGACGTTAACGACGATGGAAGTTATAAATTGCTGTCAACCTTTATATCGGAGATGAGAGGGAGAGAATATCCTTGCTTTGAAGCAAGTAAGTTTCTTGAAAATAGGTTACAGAATTCCAATAAGCAGAAAAGACAGGTTAGTTTCTATCAAGTTTATTCTCACATTTACTTATGTGAGGTGTTCGACCAAAAACCCCTTAGTAGGATTCAGTCTATTATTCGGACTTGCTACTTCAAAGCTAAACACCGGTACATATAAGAAACAAGCAGAAAGCAATCTCTTGTTCTTGGTCAGCACTTAAATTTCTAAGTAACTGAGACAAAGACTGACTGCCTCTGTTCAACACTATTCCAATGAAACACTAAAAATCCTACTTGACCTGCAGTTCCTGAGTGTCCACCAGAGTCTATCACCATCTTCTCGTAGTTGAAGTCTTTTATCAGCTGTATCGGCTGCCAAGGGCCTACTCAGCCCCGCTGGCGTCTCGCTGCGGAATCTCCAGACTGCCGGCACTGGCTCTGAATCTGCATCTGAATCTCCGCTCCTAGCTATTCCGCTGCCTTGCCTTTTATTTCGTTTCTCATGTACTTGGGTGCACACGAGTTAATTTGTTTCACAGGACCCTTTCATTTCTAAATGATCGGATTGCTCAAGAAAGCCTATCGTTCCACACGACACTCTCGTTTCTAATTGGTTGGCCTGAGCAAGAATGCCTTCGGTTCCACACGACACTTTCGTTTCTAGCTGCACACAATTTGGTTCCACACGAGTTTTTTCCGCGCGTGACTGACACTCTCTCTTGCTGTATTATTTCCCTGGTGTTTGTGTCTTCCATTGCGCAAGTTTGATGCATGCTGCTTCCTCTGGCAGGAGGTCAAACACTAAGTTATTTGATCAACAAGCCATACTTGGCAGCCTCCGCTGCTTGTCTTGTCCCTACGTCCTGGTGGACTAATTCTTAATATCGGCTGGCTGTTTGCCTATGCAGCCTGGACTCTTATTATGGTCACAAAAGCAAGGAAAAAATTAAAATTTTCTACAGTCACAACATGCCATACCCTGCGCGAACAGTAACGAAAATGTTCTCTAGCGAAATACCGGGCTGTTATGTCGGACATGCGCAGTGTTTCGGCAGCAGAACGAGTTTCCATCATCCGTCGCGCTGGCAAACACATACTATGAGACGCTTTTCTAATTTTAAATCTTGTTGTATTCACTTCTGTTCTCATTCGTGATGGGCATCGGTGTGCCTCTGAGAATGCTTTCCTCTATTGGGCTTCAGGTTAACTTTAATGTCATATTACACGCAACAAAATTAACGTAGCATTTCGTAATAGCGTGAGTTTCTATAAAGTAGTCAACTTAAGCCTGAAGTCCAAAAACACAATTTTCTTTTTGATTTGTTGGTTTCTATTTTTATAATTTTCTCTATCTGCTTGCTTACAATTAACATGCCACACTAACTGAAATCTTCAAAGCACAATTTTTGAATATGATAGGGTATACCACTGCACTCAAGTGAAGCACCGGTGATAAGCAGCGCAGACAAGAAGATGGTGGAAGCTTTTGAAATTTGATGTTACAGAAGAATGCTAAAGATTAGGTGGTTGGATAGAGTAACTAATGATGAGGTACTGAATCGAATTTGAAAAAAAAAAGAGAGTTATTACACAACATGACTAAAAGAAGAGGTCAGTTGATGGGCCGCTTCCTGAGACTTAGAGGAATCGTAAATTTAGTAACGGTGGGAAATATGGTGGGTTGAAAATAGTACATGGAGAGGCCGGTTTGACTACTGGCGAGTTATTCGCAGATGGAGAGACGTGCACGGGGTAGACCAGCGTGGAACATATTCATTCTCCGGACTGAAGACCACAACAACGATATCATTATCATCTCAAGAAAAGGTTACCTAATTAACTTTGTTTGTTTACAGCTTCGTGTCTGCAGTCCAGGTACGCACTGAAATTCCCACCGCAGTACTGAAGCCCATCACTAACAATGGGCTGCCCCACTTCGTTTTGGTTCCCCTACAGACGTACTACTATGCTGTGGGGTGGTTTTCATGGATACCAATCCTGCTGACATGTACCTGTAAGGTTAATTACGTAACCTTATTGTTTCGAGGGGATAATTTAATTTTTGTGACTACCTCTCGTACATAGGCGTCCAGGGTTCGATTTTCGGATTCTTCTCTGCACGGGGACTGTGTGTTTGTGTTGTCCTCCTCATTCCATTATCACTCATGAAAGTTGACCGCCGCACAAATCAAACATCATATACCGCTCGGCCACTGCGGCCGCCTTCATTGAGTAACTTCACTCTTCGTTTCGAGTGAAAACTGCGTGCTTTAGAGACTGTTTTGGACATTCTACAGGAGCTCTTGCTTTCTCAGGAAATGGGAGATGGATGGGAGAGCAAAGATGTCGATTGACATCGATTTCTCTCTGCTTACACTCTAGCCTGCACAATTTTTTCTGTAA
The DNA here is from genome assembly GCF_023864345.2 of Schistocerca serialis cubense. Taxonomy (NCBI): domain Eukaryota; kingdom Metazoa; phylum Arthropoda; class Insecta; order Orthoptera; family Acrididae; genus Schistocerca; species Schistocerca serialis. The sequence goes on along the minus strand of NC_064649.1, from coordinate 65,406,286 downwards.
TTGACACATGAACTACACTTCGCATCTGCCTCTCTTACTTCTCGGTTTCTTATGAAGGCGAAGAGCTGGTTCGAGCTATTGTCAACACCCTGTTTATTTTTTATTTTTGGATTCAAAGACACTGCATTCGCTTTTGGATGATCAGCTGTGTTTAGATCCTCGTCTGGTGATCCATCTTTCCTTAGCATTACGTGAAATCTATTCCCGGGCATTACCCAAATGTAAATAACGGACGCTGTTAGCGTGCTATGGATCAAACAAGTTACGCCATATGAGCGCATAATTGCGGAGACAGCCGTTTTAGACTTATTGCTCTTCCTCAGAGTTTATCTTGTCCTGTATGGGTCTGATTTTACAGTATTTGGCAAATTTTATTTTATTATTTTAACTTTGTGGCCGGATACTCTTTGTGACGTCACAGCCACTTGTTTGCGCCTCCTGTGTGCGACTTGCGTAACCTTCGTTCTGTGTGTTATTGTATTTTAAGTATTTATGTATTGTGTTCTCTGAGCTACAGTTTCGATATCAGCTCAGCATTTCCCTAAAAGACCGTCAGAAACCACCGAAAAACCGCTCAGACTGACCTGTGTACCAAACTACGGTCGCTGATTTTTGGATTACGTAGTCGAAACAGACGTCCAGATGACAATTTCACACCGCCATACAAAACCGCTTTCTAACCGGTAGCTGTTACGACGGGCTGAAGGCAGTCAAACGATGTCGCTCTCCCAGACGACTGCCGTGTTTCAAACCATTGCGCTACTTCCGGCGACCTGTAGCGTGGCTCGAAAATGCCAGGCACTCCTGTATCAGAGGAACGGACCAGTGAGTTACGCCGCCGCGGCCAGAGATAGCTCCATTAGAAACTCGGAGCCGAGGAGGGGCGATTACATCGGCGCAGCTGTCCTTGGTTTATGCCCCGGTGGTGCGGCAGTACTTGCGAATATTTACAGTCGGCCGCGTCCACACGCGACCTAGGGAGCAAGCCGCTAACTGGATGCGGTCTTTGTGTCTCTGCTCCTCGTTCTTACTCTTTCCCACGTCATTCAGTGCGCTGCCTCGTACACGACTGCATGATTACCGGAGCTCAGACCAGAATAACAGTGCGATTTTTCCAATGTATTCAATAACTTCCTTTTAAAAGACGAGCTGCTGATTTCACATGCCTCTTGTTAGACATTTATCACCTCAGCAAACCAGTATGAGTGTCCGGTAAGTGAGAGGAAGAATAGATTATACCGTCCCATCGACGCCGATGCCAGTAGTGTTGGAACATTACTTGACGTTAAGCTCTTCTGTCCGTCTTTGTTTGGAAATACATTTGTTTGTGGAGACGATCCGCCTTGAGCAAGACGCAATTTTTATCTTTTCAATTACTTTTACTATGGGAGTGACAGTGATCAATGTTTTACAAATATTTACATTAAAACAGTGTTGATCACGATTTATTTATTAAGGTGACCGGTTTCGACCACTACTGTGGTCATCTTCAGACCACTGAGTGAGAACGTCGTTCTGCTAGATAATCTAGTGATTCTCCAGCAGAAAGAGGTTCCTACTCAATGGTCTGAAGATGACCACAGTAGTGATCGAAACCGGTCACCATAATAAATAAATCGTGATCAACACTGATTTTAATGTAAATTTTTTTATCTTTTCCTTTAGTTCCCAGACATGTTTCGCTCAAGTTTCAGCAATCAGCGGGCTTTTACTATCTATAAAACAGGATAGATGCTCTTGGCCACTTGTTCACACATAAATTTGAGGTTTTAAGGCAATATTTGGAAATCTGAAATACAGACGAAGTTTTGTATACATACCTTGTTATCACATGCTGTGGGTTCCCTGTATTTACCACAGGATGCGGTAAAAAAAAAAAATGTATTGTGACTAGGGCCTCCCGTCGGGTAGACCGTTCGTCGCGTGCAAGTCTTTCGATATGACGCCACTTCGGCGACTTGCGCGTCGACGGGGATGAAATAATGATTATTAGTACAACACAACACCCAGTCCCTGAGCGGAGAAAATCTCCGACCCAGCCGAAAATCGAACCCAGGCCCTTAGGATTGATATTGTCGCGCTGACCACTTTTTTTTATCTCATTTTGTTCGTTGCATCTGCTCGGGGCGGTCGTCGTAAGACATCTGTAACCCTCTGCCCGAACACCCTGAGCTACCGTGTCGGCGTCCACTCAGCTACCGGGGGTGGACACAGGATGTGGTAACAAGGTATATGTAAAAAACTTAGTCTGCTCTCCAAATTTGTAAACACTGTCTTAAAAACTCAAATTTATAGTGTACAAATGGAGAAGAGCATTTTTCTTATTTTATAGAGAGATAATAAGAGCCCTATGATGATACTGAAACTTGAGCAAAACATGTTTGGGAACTAAAAGAAAGAAAAGATCAAAATTGTGTTTTGCTCAAAAACAAATATGAAACGCTACTGGCTACATCCACATACACAGGGTGTCGTAGTTACCCAAATAAAGTTTTGTCTCGAAGCAAAATAAAAATATCTATGTATCAAGCAAGCGCTGTTTAGCTGGCAGGGGGACATTAACCAGCGTGTTCGCCTTTCCTGTAACTTTGCTCCTTACGAAGGTATTGTGGCGGTCAGCCTATAGGACGGTTTACGTAAAAATATATTCTTATAGCTTAGTCATGCCCTAAAATATATCTCCAAGCGCAGTGTTCAGTAAGGTGTTGGAACTGACTAAAAACCTATCGGATTACGTGCTATGATGAATATACGGCTCTGCGCGCAATCCAACAGTTTGTCCTAGTCACAGAGCTCAAATAAACTCTTAAGAATGATTAACTTGCACTTCGTGAGCGAAATAAACTTTTCAAACCTAGCCTTTGATAAACTATCACTGCCAATTACATTCCTTCAGTAAACACCAGACAACATGTTACAAATTGTTGTAACTCAAGTAACATATAAATGTTTGTAAACCAAACAAGTTTTCCGTCTCTTGAGTCCCTGTCTATCTTTTAGTTCAGTGCCAGTAAATCCCTAAATCTTTAAAGAACCGAACTTGCATGTATAAAAAATCCTTCAAATTTGTGATTACTGTACAAATGAGTTAGTGTGTTAAATATGTGACGTTAAACACGTAAAAGAGGAAAACTCTAGAAATGTTTGGAAGTACGCTTGAAGTTTGTTGTGAGTCACCACCTGCTCTCATTATGAAACACTAGATGAATGTAGCTTACGTAATTTGCGCTCCATTTTAAACAAAAGCTAATTATTCACAAATGTCAGTGTTTACGATGTCGTATCTCTTGAACTGTGTGTCGAACAACGAGATAATTTTTCAGGTACATTCAGTGACGTATGTATACACTGTCTGTAATTAGTGGAGAAGTAAAAATGAATAAATGAATAAAACCACATGCCTCACGCTAATAATTTAATACACGAACAGTGAAAGTGTAAGTAAGCGATAAACTTGTCTATCGTCATGATTTTCTGGGGGGTGTCAGAGACTTCAGTGGTTTTGAAATATCGCAAACGAACACTGTAAGAGGCTGTGGCTTTCTTTGTTATTGTAGCAGACAATGCAAATGCTCTTCGGATAGTCAACTTCAGTGTGTACTAGAGAAAATGTAAAGATTATCTGGACGTATACATTATGTGTAATTTTTCATTATACCGTAGAACGATGCTGTATGTCTACTTGGTATGTTATAATGACACTTAACGTCGGTCTTACTTATTTCACACTTCAGCTGATAGCTGTGTCATGGTAAACACCGTTACCTATTTACAATATCATTTTCATATAAGTGACATGATTACAATGTACACTGACATCGCCTTTTGTAACTATCATATATGCTGTCCGCCTTCAAAATATGCGTAGCTTTAAGCCAGTCAGTCCTAATGTGACCACTGTTTTCTGTTCGTATGTTAAATGTCTTGTGTACATATTAGTATAACATCAGTCCCCCTGTTTTAATGCAAAGTGTTTGTAACATTACGCCGTCTTATACTTATGTATCTTGTCTATTTTACTCTATTTATTTCATTAGAACGATTGTAATTTTATATCTTTTCTGTTCCTATTTTGTACTTAACTATATGTTGCATGTTATACTACTGACAATTGTACTATTCCACGTATCCATCTCCTGGAGCTTTCTTTGACCATAAGGCCGGGCACTTGACATCGGTCAGTTAGTGTACGGCCACGGCATGGAAAGAGTTCTGAGGAATACTTTTAATGTAATGTTCTTCACGTATCTTTCACGCTATTAATTCGTGTATATGAGGAACTACTTTACAACAGTCTTTGCTTCTGTTTTTTGTCAGCTGGTGTATTTATTTTAAAGCTGATTTTCTTGTGTTGTTACAGCCAATTGACAAAGTGTCGCCGGCCGAAGTGGCCGTGCGGTTAAAGGCGCTGCAGTCTGGAACCGCAAGACCGCTACGGTCGCAGGTTCGAATCCTGCCTCGGGCATGGATGTTTGTGATGTCCTTAGGTTAGTTAGGTTTAACTAGTTCTAAGTTCTAGGGGACTAACGACCTCAGCAGTTGAGTCCCATAGTGCTCAGAGCCATTTGAACCTTTTATTGACAAAGTGTCCTCGTTATCTTAGACACTGCTGTGCCTATTTTCGTACACACTGTTGAATAATTTTGTGAAAATATACTGTACATGCTGTCAATGGCGAATACAATTGCTGCCTTGTATCCATTCGTTGGAACATCTTTCGGATATGAATATGAACGGCAGCGGTAGAAATTAGTTACCAAATTTGCAACATACGATCTTCGCTAACAGAGGTTTTACGGAAAACCAGAATTCATTTAAACAACAGATCGCGTCTCTACACTGATAGTGTCGTGGAACTACACTGAAGAGCCGAACAAAATGGTGTTCCTGCCTAATACATCGTGAAGGGCCCCCATAACTACGCAGAAGTGCCGCAACACGACGTGGCATGGACTAATGTCTGATGTAGTGCCGGAGGGAACTGACACCGTGAATCCTGCAGGGATGTCCATAAATCCGTCACAATACGAGGAGGTGGAGACCTCTTGTGAACAGCACGTAGCAAGGCATTCCAGATATGCTAAATAATGTTCATGCCTGGAGATTTTAGCAGCCAGCGGAAGTGTTTAAACTCAGAAGAGTGTTCCTGGAGCAGCTCTGTAGCAATTCCGGGTGTCGCATTGTGCTGCTGGAATTGCCCAAGTCCGTCGGAATGCACAGTGGACATGAATGGATGCAGGTGATCAGTCAGCATGCTTATCTACGTGTCACTCGTCAGAGTCGTATGTAGACGTATCAGGGGTCCCACATCACTCCAACTGCACACGCTCCACACCCTTATACAGCCTCCACCAACTTGAACAGTCCCCTGCTGACACGTAGGGTCCGTGGATTCGTGAGGTTGTCTCCATACCCGTAATAATTTTAAAAGAGACTCGTCCGACCAGGCAGCATGTTTGTACAGTCCAATGTTGGTGTTGAAGGGCCCAGGCGAGGCGTAGTCCTTTGTGTAGTGTAGTCATCAAGGGTACACGACTGGCTCTTCGGCTCCAGAAGCCCACATCGATGATGTTTCGTTGAATGGTTCGCCCGCTGACAATTGGTGATGCCCAGCAATAAAATGTGTTGCAGTCTGCGGAAGGGCTGAACTTCTGTTACGGTGAACGTTTCTCTTCAGTCGTCGTTGGTCTCGTTCTTGCAGGATCTTTTTCCGGCCGCAGCGATGTCGGAGATCTGATGTTTTACCGGATTCCTGATATTCACGGTACACTCGTGAAATGGTCGTAGGAGAAAATCCCGACTTCACCGCTATCTCTGAGATGCGTGTCCCAACGCTCGCGCGCCGACTGTAACACCACGTTCAAACTCACTTAAATCCTGATAGCCTGCCATTGTAGCAGCAGTAACCAATGTAACAACTGCGCGAGAGACTTGCTGTCATATATAGGCGTTGCCGACCGCAGCGCCGTATTCTGGCTGTTTACATATCTCTGTATTTGAATCTCCATGGCTATACTAGTTTCTTTGGCGCTTCTATGTGTATCCCCTGTACATTCCGTAACCTTTGATATTTCATTCTCAAGATACCTGCAGTTTTTCCATTCGCTACGAACCGGTGCTTTTGGGCTTACGACGAAAATTCTCTCATCATTCCGTAGCTGAAATCGGAAGACGGCACAAAAGAAACGCGAGCCGCTGTGCATCATATTAAATTAGCGCCCGGCGTGTACGTTAAACGCCGCCGTCACCCGTGGTCGAACGCAGCCCTTAGCGAGTCCGGCTGGTCTTTCCGAGTCGTAAACAAAATTCGGTGACGGTCTCGTTAAAATTTTTCGGTGCTTAATAAAACGCGTACAGCCGAGTGCAGCTCTCATGAAATATTTATGGCGGCCGGTCGAGACGCAGCGCGACAGATCACGAAGATACCGCGTCGTCAGCGCGCGCAGGCCTTAGATCAAAAGCCGGGAGCCACGGCAAAAAGGGAAGGAAACAAAAGACATGTCGCATGGAACTCGCGTGGAAAGGGAAGCGGCAGTATATCATGTGCCCGGCGCGCACAAAGGCTCCGAACGGCCGCTTATTGGCTCATGTTCAAGCAGTCTGCTTCATTACGTCTGTAGCGCGTTGACACTGGCGGTAAGAACGCCAGCGCAACAACAGAAGGAAACCGGGTGACTGAACAGACTAGCTGAAAAAAAAATAGTCTGTACATTGAGCAGACTAGCTGAAAAAAAAAAAATTTCCCACATTAGGTTTCGATGCGCGAAACTGCTCGAAAGGGGGAGAGAATACAGCTTCGCACTACCAAAATTACGATTCGGTGGTTTAGGTACGGTACATGCATGACGTAGTAAATGGTAGGATCACAGGTAGTATAGATAGTACTGACAGGGAAAGACACAAAAATTAATGTGTGTGAGAGAAAATGGAAAACGACGACATCTCTTTGTTGTTTGTTTGCTTGTTTGTTTTGACATAATTAGAACCGTTTGCCGTTCAGCGTTAGTCCACTGAATATTTTATGTCCTTAAAAATACAAATTTGATTTTATAAGTAATAAAAATTAATTGATTGCATAACTTTTGCGTTATAGTGTAACTAAGGCAATTACTTCTGATGCAAGTACAGTTAACAGGAACAAACGTGAAAGGATCTGTATAATTATTGTTGCTTTTTCTACTCAGTAGAACGTTCTTCATCATGATCGAAGGCAAAGTTTACAGTTATTATTGACAAGTGGGAAAGTTGCTTATGAACAGCAGAAATATTTTGTATATAAGCTCGACGAAATATTGAAGGGGTGTGTGGTATGTTTTTGTTTTGAGGTTTTTTATTTTACCGTTTCTTTAAGGAAATATAGTTTTCTAGCGCTATATGGTAATTCTGTATTTTTTTAACAACAGTCCTCTATTCCACATTCCAAATAAACAGTTTTCGAGTAAAACTGGAATTACCCTTCGACGACTTCAATTTTGCTATAACTACTGTTCATTTTTAAGTAGCAGCTGGGAGGATAGCTATGAAGAAAAAAAATGTTCACCGAGTTAACCGGCCCTTTATGTGTTCTCACTTAGTTTCTAAACACGATACTGCAGTACCTGTTTTATTCCAAATTACGATGCAGTGTTACTTTGGACATGCACGCACGTCCGGAGGAACAATGCGTCGTAATTTGGAATAAGACAGGCACTGCAATATCGTATTTACCTGCCGACTCCGGGCAAGCAATTTTCAAGTAAAAATTCCCCCTGTTCGGGAATATACATAATGGATGATTTCAATTTACCAGATATAGACTGGGACACTCAGATGTTTAGGACGGGTGGTAGGGACAGAGCATCGAGTGACATTATACTGAGTGCACTATCCGAAAATTACCTCGAGCAATTAAACAGAGAACCGACTCGTGGAGATAACATCTTGGACCTACTGATAACAAACAGACCCGAACTTTTCGACTCTGTATGTACAGAACAGGGAATCAGTGATCATAAGGCCGTTGCAGCATCCCTGAATATGGAAGTTAATAGGAATATAAAAAAAGGGAGGAAGGTTTATCTGTTTAGCAAGAGTAATAGAAGGCAGATTTCAGACTACCTAACAGATCAAAACGAAAATTTCTGTTCCGACACTGACAATGTTGAGTGTTTATGGAAAAAGTTCAAGGCAATCGTAAAATGCGTTTTAGACAGGTACGTGCCGAGTAAAACTGTGAGGGACGGGAAAAATCCACCGTGGTACAACAACAAAGTTAGGAAACTACTGCGAAAGCAAAGAGAGCTCCACTCCAAGTTTAAACGCAGCCAAAACCTCTCAGACAAACAGAAGCTAAACGATGTCAAAGTTAGCGTAAGGAGGGCTATGCGTGAAGCGTTCATTGAATTCGAAAGTAAAATTCTATGTACCGACTTGACAGAAAATCCTAGGAAGTTCTGGTCTTACGTTAAATCAGTAAGTGGCTCGAAACAGCATATCCAGACACTACGGGATGATGATGGCATTGAAACAGAGGATGACACGCGTAAAGCTGAAATACTAAACACCTTTTTCCAAAGCTGTTTCACAGAGGAAGATCGCACTGCAGTTCCTTCTCTAAATCCTCGCACAAACGAAAAAATGGCTGACATCGAAATAAGTGTCCAAGGAATAGAAAAGCAACTGGAATCACTCAATAGAGGAAAGTCCACTGGACCTGACGGGATACCAATTCGATTCTACACAGAGTACGCGAAAGAACTTGCCCCCCTTCTAACAGCCGTGTACCGCAAGTCTCTAGAGGAACGGAGGGTTCCAAATGATTGGAAAAGAGCACAGATAGTCCCAGTCTTCAAGAAGGGTCGTCGAGCAGATGCGCAAAACTATAGACCTATATCTCTTACGTCGATCTCTTGTAGAATTTTAGAACATGTTTTTTGCTCGCGTATCATGTCATTTCTGGAAACCCAGAATCTACTATGTAGGAATCAACATGGATTCCGGAAACAGCGATCGTGTGAGACCCAACTCGCCTTATTTGTTCATGAGACCCAGAAAATATTAGATACAGGCTCCCAGGTAGATGCTATTTTTCTTGACTTCCGGAAGGCGTTCGATACAGTTCCGCACTGTCGCCTGATAAACAAAGTAAGAGCCTACGGAATATCAGACCAGCTGTGTGGCTGGATTGAAGAGTTTTTAGCAAACAGAACACAACATGTTGTTATCAATGGAGAGACGTCTACAGACGTTAAAGTAACCTCTGGCGTGCCACAGGGGAGTGTTATGGGACCATTGCTTTTCACAATATATATATAAATGACCTAGTAGATAGTGTCGGAAGTTCCATGCGGCTTTTCGCGGATGATGCTGTAGTATACAGAGAAGTTGCTGCATTAGAAAATTGTAGCGAAATGCAGGAAGATCTGCAGCGGATAGGCACTTGGTGCAGGGAGTGGCAACTGACCTTTAACATAGACAAATGTAATGTATTGCGAATACATAGAAAGAAGGATCCTTTATTGTATGATTATATGATAGCGGAACAAACACTGGTAGCAGTTACTTCTGTAAAATATCTGGGAGTGTGCGTACGGAACGATTTGAAGTGGAATGATCATATAAAATTAATTGTTGGTAAGGCGGGTACCAGGTTGAGATTCATTGGGAGAGTGCTTAGAAAATGTAGTCCATCAACAAAGGAGGTGGCTTACAAAACACTCGTTCGACCTATACTTGAGTATTGCTCATCAGTGTGGGATCCGTACCAGGTCGGGTTGACGGAGGAGATAGAGAAGATCCAAAGAAGAGCGGCGCGTTTCGTCACCGGGTTATTTGGTAACCGTGATAGCGTTACGGAGATGTTTAATAAACTCAAGTGGCAGACTCTGCAAGAGAGGCGCTCTGCATCGCGGTGTAGCTTGCTCGCCAGGTTTCGAGAGGGTGCGTTTCTGGATGAGGTATCGAATATATTGCTTCCCCCTACTTATACCTCCCGAGGAGATCACGAATGTAAAATTAGAGAGATTAGAGCGCGCACGGAGGCTTTCAGACAGTCGTTCTTCCCGCGAACCATACGAGACTGGAACAGGAAAGGGAGGTAATGACAGTGGCACGTAAAGTGCCCTCCGCCACACACCGTTGGGTGGCTTGCGGAGTATCAATGTAGATGTAGATGTATGAGTACAGGCTGTAGATACATGCATATGAAAGTTTGGGCCTGGGGGTGAATCGTGTTCGGATAGCCTAATGGAGGCCGGCACGGTAGCCCAGTGTGTTCGGTCAGATGGCTGTTCGCTCTCTGTAATTAAAAAAAAAAAAAAAAGAAAACTGAGTATAGGAATCAACGATCAACTCGAACGCATGTCTTGATGTCTTGTGACGTCCGCCCAGACCAAACACAACGAACTATAAGGCAACGGCCGATAAGTATGCAACCCACCTAATAACAGAATATCTTTCTTGGATGTTTTAGTTGTGAGACGTCTGATGGAACTTCGGAACGAAGTTTTTCGGAAAGCAACACACACGGACTGATACCTCCATAAAAACTACAATCACCATCCACAACAAAAGAGAGGTGTCTTTAAAAGTCTTGTCGATAGAGGGGAAAGGAATGCACATCGGGACACCAGGACGCTGAAATTAAAAATCGGAAGCAGACCTTTGAGAAATATGGCTACTCAGGGAAAGAGATGAAAAGTATTTAGCGACCAAGGAACAGAAGACCAAAGGAGAAGGATGAACCACAACGACAGAAAAATACAGTTTTTTCCCCTTTTATTAAAAAAAGTAACACATCAGGTTGGCAAGATTTTACAGAAACATGACATCAGATCGGGCTTCCGACAAACAAAGAAAATAGGTACTCCGACCTGTGATGGATAACCGCCATCCTCTGTCGACAAGTGATGTAGACAAAATTCCGTGTACATGTGGTAAAGTTTATATTGGAACTACCAAGAGGAGCGTAAACACACGGCTAAAGGAGCACGAAAGTCTTTGTCGACTAGGAAAAATAGAGAAATCAGTTGTGTAGCAGAGCACGGTCTTCAGTGAGGAAATCACGAAGTGAAGTTTTCTGAAACAGAAATTTTATCCTATGTTTTTATTCCAGTCTTTGATCACAATATGAATTCTTTAGACGATGACCGGTTTCAGTCCGTAATGACCATCCTCAGATCTTTTTTACACTATGTCATAATGGCATCGTCAAAACATATAAAGGTAATCAGCATAGCATGGTGATATAGATCTAAAATATGGTGTAGAATACTGCTTGAGTAGCCAATTGCAATAATGACTGTGTGGACGATGCGGCCTATTCTACACCTTATTTTAGATCTATATGACGATGCTATGCTGATTTTATTTATATGTTTTGACGATGCCACTATGGCCTTATCACTGTAGGACATGATGTAAAAAAGATCTGAAGATGGTCATTACGGACTGAAACCGGTCATCGTCTAAAGAATCCATATTGTGATCAAAGACTGGAATAAAAAACATTTGACAGTATTGGATCACTGTTTGTATACGCGACCATGTCGCATATGGTGAGAAATTTTATCTACAACGTGAAATTATTATCCACAACTGTGTAGAGAAGGTGTTGAAATTTATAAGCATCAGGATAATTTTAATAGGAAGGAGGAGCCAATAAAACTTAGCGATATATGGACAGTAGCTCTGCAGAATCGCTGGACAATTTTATCTTTGACAAGACGACAATCGATAGTTAAGTTTTATCTTTGACAAGGATTATCTCTGCTCATCACGTGTGACTTCGACCACGCCCCCTTTCCTACGGTATACATGTAGCTCTCGGACGTCCGACCGGTCAGCGGAGGACCGCCTCTGAGGATGTCCACCGCAGTCGTGGACGAAACGTCACGAAGGGAAGCGTTTCTTTGACCACATTCCGAAAGGTTTACCAGCAGCTACGTCATCCGGTCGTGAAAGCCTTGATTCTATGATCAGGTAACGGTATTTTTTGAATAAAGTAACAAAAAATTAATCTGTGACTTGTTGCCGTACCCCATCAACAGTTTATGTCATAACAGTCACGGTCTTCAAACATGTCTTTATTTGGCAGGTTTGCAACTCACATGTAACTTCAAATTCCCCATCTGAAGATGAGCTTGAAAATGCTTCAAGAGTGGTTTTATGAAATGGTAGCAGTTTCCTGTATTTATGAGTCTCTACATTCTATATGTGGCTTGTACATCCAGTCAGAGAAGCGGATGCGAGTGCACCTTTTAATTGAGACGCAGCTATTTTTTTTAAAGCGCTCATTAAGCATGATTACTTTTAATGAGCGGCTTAGCAGCCCATGTAAGACCGGACACAGCAGATACTACAAGCGGCGTCCCTCCAGAAAACATTCCAGCCTCCCTCAGGGCCGTCAACTCGCGCAGGGTCCTTGGATCCATAAAGCAGGCAGTTGTCTCTATTAATATCGTATTACGGCTGACCAGCGCCGCCTGGCGTGATGTGTGTAGCACTTAATCACCGCCGCTGGATTTATCGACCTGGTCGCCGGCCGCACATCCGCGGGCTACGAAGAATCCAGCCGCACGCAGGCAGGTCCGTCTTAATTTTCCACCGGAGGCGGGAATACGCGAGCGCCAATTAACTGCGGCGCGAGAACGATTTACAGGGAGCGCGGGTCGCCTGGGAAACGAGCGGCCAGCTCCAAGTCGCCTCGCGGTGCGGTGCGGTGTCCCCAGTCGGCCGCCGGGGCTTTATTAACGATCCTCGCCCCGGCGGGCCAGCAGCGAAACACCTCTCTTTCTTGATTATTTCGCCATTATTGTCTCCGAGCGATGACGTAGTGGCCGGCTCGCACCCACTCTGTGAGTCGCGCGACTTTGTAGCTGGAGAGAGACACAGTGTATCGTTTAACTTTTCTGCCCTCTTCTCACTCTATTTTCACTTTCACGTCCTCCTCAATCTACTCCATCGCCCTCTTCATTACCTGCCTCTACATCATCAGTACTCTGCGAAATAGACTGAAATGTGTGGCAGAGTGTACTTTTTATTGCAAATATAATGTTCAAATGTCTTTAAGCATTATGGGACTTAATATCTGATGTCATCAGTTCCTAGACTTAGAACTACTTAAACCTAAATAACCTAAGGACATCACACACATCCATGCCCGAGACAGGATTCGAAACTGCGACCGTAGCAGCAGTGCGGTTCCGGACTGCTGCGCCTAGAACCACTCGGCCACAGCGGCCGGCTTGCTAATATACTCGTATGTAATGCGCAACTGGAATATATGAAAAAGAAACGTAAATTAGTTACAAACTACGGCGTTCACACACTTTATCCAACACATAAGCGTCACTACAGATATTTGGATTGGGTTATGGCATGTTCGATATGCCCGCCATCAATGGCGATGATGTGACGCATACGAATAGCGAAATTTTGCGTGACCCACTAAAGTGTCGGAACATTGATGCTGTCGATGACCTTCTGAATGGCTGTTTTCGTCTCAGCAATGACTTTGGGGTTATTGCTATACACCTTGCCTTTAATATAGCCTCACAGAAAGGAGTCGTATGTGTCCAGATACGGAGAATATTGTGGCCAATTGAGGCTCATGCCAGGGGTCTCTGGGTACCCAGAGCCAGAACGCGGTCCCCAAAGTGCTCCTCCTGGACATCACTCTACTGCTTCGATGGTGTCGAGTTCCGTCTTTCATGAAGCACATCTTGTCGAAATCAGGGTCACTACGGATAATGGGGATGAAGTCAGCTTCCAAAATCTTCACGTACTGTTCGGTGGTCACCGTTCCATCAAGAAATATCGTACGGATGATTCATTCAGTGACTGGGCATTGCGCGCCACACAGGTACCCGTTGAGGGTAAAGAGACATCTCGATCGCAAAATGCGGATTCTCAGTCCCCCAAATGTGCCAGTTTCTCTTATTAACGAACCCATACAAATGATAGCGGGCTTCGTCGCTAAACCGAATCATACTGCATACTGCGCATGCTAATTCCCATCATGCCCCGCGGCCAACAGTGCAGTTAAGGACGTCCTAATGTAAACTTGTGAACGGTTTGCATTAGGACGTCCAAACTGCACTGTCCTCCTCCAGGTGTGTATTAAAGAGAATATATGTGTAGATTTTTCTTTTTTTTTTTTGTCTGCCAGGCCGCTTGCATTTGCGTGTGCCACGAACTGATTCGCTATCTTCAATCTAATGAACTCAGAGATAGGGCAAGGTACCTAATTTTTTTCTTAACAATTATTTCTCAGCACAACCAACCCTGTAACAGCCTTTAAAGCTTTTCAGACCGTTTCTGACTACCCTGTGTCCAGGGAGTAACGGAGATAGACATGCAGGTATTTGTGTATGTGGTATTGTAACATATACACACACATCGGTGTGTTGGATGTTTTTTCCTGCGGCGAACATTGTTCCCACATACACCTCACAAACTCTACGAACTGATATATTCTGTGCACGTTCGTAACTGCAGCAGTAAGTGGACTACGTCTGACAGTATAGACTAACCATTTTTTGTCCACGGTACGCGCCGGTACGCCATACCAGTAACTCTGACTAAAAAAAAATTGAGATGTAATGCGATAGAACTTTTGCCATAGTTGAAGCGATGCAAAACGTATGTTGCATGCACACTTTAAAATGCTTATAAAAAGGTTAAAATGCGTTTTAAGAAGTCTGAGTTTCAAGAATCTCCCCTGGAATTTCTTGGTACCAGAGCCACTTCATTTACAAATCAAGCAATATACATTTTACACACTTGGACTTGAGGAAGCCTGAATAAGGCATGTCATGTGTAGTCGATTGAGTCGGGCTAATCCCTACTTCTGTTAGTACTGTACGGCCACAAGTTGAGCGCACACTACGGTTGGAATTGGTAGTGTTGTAGATAATAATGGTAGGTATCAATACCTATTAAAAAAGTTTATTTCGTTACTGGTCGTGCTTTGTCAGTGTGTGACTTTTCGTTCATCTGTCACTTACCAGGGAAGAGTAGCCTTTCTCTAAAAAAAGAACAAATTTGGTCCAGCGGTCGACAATATTCGTCACGGTTCGACCAACTTTTGTTGCGGATTCTCAGAGCTATTCTCGGATAAGAGATGATCCGACTTAATCAACGTAACTGTCCGACATCGGCACATAAAAATGGGGAATCTGGAATGTGTGAGTGGACAGTGCCAAGCCAAAAGGAATAAGCGTCAGTTTTGCTCTGACGCAGACGGTAAACGCGGAAAATTTCTCCGGCCCACATATCGTTTATGCGAACTAGTCCCGTCTCCGATATTTTTTCCGGTACGTTTGCGCCGCTCTAACGATGTACTACTGTTGTACTGTAGAGGAAACCGAAGGGATACGAGAGAAGGAGAAATCGGTGCACGCGGCTCCAGAGATGCATCTGGCCCGCGAGCTGGGCACACAAGCGCGGCGCATGGCGAACGCTCTCCCCGGAAGCCGCGAGCACTGTGTGTTCCGAACACTGGTAGCGGGCACGGGGCATCAGCGGCGGCTAACAAGACACTCTCCAGGGTCCACGGGCGCGCGCGTGCAAATCGACCGGAACGCCCGCTGTCGACGACCAGGTCGATAGCCAGCGCGATACGCGGCGCCTCGTTACACGTTCGACTCGCAAATCCAACTGCACACGTATCGAAGAATTCGACCGCGCGGTCATCTGGAACGTCGGCCGCAAAAAAAAAGGCAAACATATTGCGAACTGGGCGTTCGTATCGACAGGGGTACCGTTCGGAGGAGAATGTGTAGAAAGCAGAGCTAACGGGCGCCTTCCCGTTCAGTTTTAACTGTGTTTCCTTTTGACGCCATCTTTACAGCCCGTGAGACTTGGTTAGGATACGTGTCGATTGGTCAGCTCCAAAGAGATTATATGCTTTAGCTCTCGATTTGGGGTAGCCCCGTTCGAATACCGGTGATGGAATGTAGCGCAGTTTCCGGCGAACTTTCCAAAAATATCGTACGGATGATAAGGATTAAGAACAGAAGGTACTGTTTGATGGTGACTGGGACGCAAAACGGTGAATCTGGAATTGAGTGGGCCGGCCGAGATGGCCGAGCGTTTCTAAGCGCTACAGTCTGGAACAGCGCGACCGCTACGGTCGCAGGTTCGAATCCGGCCTCGGGCATGGGTGTGTGTGATGTCCTTAGGTTAGTTAGGTTTAAGTAGTTCTAAGTTCTAGGGGACTGATGACCTCAGAAGTTAAGTCCCATAGTGCTTAGAGCCATTTGAACCATTTGGAATTGAGTGGTATCCAATAGAATTTTTCGAGTCGGTTCTATGGCAGCTTAATTATGAACGGAAGTGCGAATCCCTTGGGAATGAGATGAGTAATTCAAACGAAATCCTGTTGGGAGATCTAGAGAATCTGTGTTCGAGGAAGATTGTGCCATCATTCTCCTCCTATCATCGTATCTCTCGCTTACTGATCGTGAGAATAAGATGACGGAGAACAGAGCACGTCCAGACACATACAAACGGTCGTTCTGCCTTAGCTCATTCTTGCTTAATATGTGAATGGAATAGGATGGGAAGTACATAATATTTTTACGATGTATTCTCCATTGTGAAAAGCACTATTATATATATATATATATATATATATATATGCGCCAAAACATCGACCCAAGAGAGTGTAGACAGATGAGCAGAGACGAGCAGTTGGCGAGAAAATGAAGAAGTACTGGGAAGAACGGAAGAAAAAGAAACACCATAAGTCTTAAGTTGTATGCGGTCCATAGCTGGCCAAATTCATAATTTTAAAAAATATATATATATATACTTTTCACAGTGGAGAATACATCGTAAAAATATTATGTATAATACGCGCGTCTGATGTGTTTTCAGTCATTGAAAACGACACTGTCGAAATTTCTTGATCTCCAGCTTCAAGTGGGTGTACCTCCCTCGGACCTCTTTTTCTGCCACATGGCAATATGACCCATACTGCTGAGCATTTCCTGCACTTTGTCCCTAAACAAAGCGTATTTTTTCTGCTGTTTCGACAGATACCTGCAATTTCCTTATTGTAATATGTAACTGGAGTCAGCCCAAACAACCGATCGGAGACTTCGGTTTGTATCTCATTATAAAGAAAATGACTTTTAAAGCGGCGTTTTATATGCTCATTCGAGAGAGGCGTCCCTAAATAGTCCACTGCGATATCTGTTTCATCGATGTGTGTTAACAGATACAGCAGCACACGAAGCATAAACAGTACTCTAGCTGCGACTGAGCTGCGCTGCTGTACCGCGGTAACAGTCAGCGTAGACCAGGGTGGTGGCGTCTCTAGTGGAGTGCTCGTTATTCTTCGCGTTTTCTGTTCTTTTTAACACATGTCGATAAAACAAATATCGCACTACACTAATTTTGCACTGCTCTATCGAACGGGCATGTAAGATTCCGTTTAAAAAAGTGATTTTGTTTGTAGAGGGAAACAAACCGACTTTTTGCATCGACTCCAGACGTTACACGAAAGACGCGACGAGCAGTATTTGTTTCGGCTGACTCCATCTACAGATCGCAAAAATTAAACTGCAGATGCCAGAGAAAAACGGCTGACGACTTTAAGCACAGACACCTGTTATATATTGTAGGCAGGCTGTTTAGGTTTTTATGTTGGTGTCGTCACGTAGCGCTCTGCATGAAAATCACTGACTGTGCTGTGTGCAATCTGTGGCTGGTTGGCATTGTTGTAATATTCTCTATTATAGTGTTAGGCAGTTGGATGTGAACAGCGCGTAGCGTTGGGCAGTTGGGGAGGTCAGCCGCCAGTAGTGGTGGATGTGGAGAGAGAGAGAGAGACAGAGAGAGAGAGAGAGAGATGGCAGAGTTTTGAGAGCTGACGATCTGGACGTGTGTCCGTCAGAAAAAGGAAATTCGTAAGACTGGATGTCATGAACTGATACATATATATTATGACTTTTGAACATTATTAAGGTAAATACATTGTTTGTTCTCCATTAAAATCTTTCATTTGCTAACTATGCCTATCAGTAGTTACTGACTTTAGTAAACAGTACCTTTTATTTAGCTGGCAGTATTGAAGCTCGCTGCACTGCAGTAGTTCGAGTAACGAAGATTTTTGTAAATGATTCATGAAAAGTATAGGTTATTGTTAGTCAGGGCCATTCTTTTGTAGGGATTATTGAAAGCCAGATTGCGTTACGCTAAAAATATTGTGTGTCAGTTTAGTTATGATCAGAATAAGTAAAGAGAAAACAGTCTGAGTACGTTGAGTTTTGCTCAGCTGTTTGAAAATCAAATAATGTAAGAGGTTTACCAGCACAGTAATTCATAATTTGTCCAAGGGGACGTTCCAATATGTACCAATACTTAAAATGGACTTATAACAGTAACTTATCTTATACAGACAAGATACAGACAGTGTTTGGAAGTGGAGGATAATGAAATATGCGGACATTTCTAGACCAAACATACGCACCTTCACATAAATCACTTATCGTGCTAGCCAACAAACTTTATTGTATTTTCACCCTATAACTTTAGTTCCTTCCAATAATGTGTTACGGAGGTTTTCCACCCTCAAAAAGTGTGATATAAATGAGAAAACATACGTGAAACAGAGAGAGATGAGAGTTAGAAAACTAAATACGCATACTACTGACGTCGACACAGAGTTTTAAGCGAAACTATGCTCCATTTGGTCACAAATGCTCTGCAAGCCGGCCGGGGTGGCCGAGCGGTTCTAGGCGCTACAGTCTGGAAACGCGCGACCGCTACGGTCACAGGTTCGAATCTTGCCTCTGGCATGGATGTGTGTGATGTCCTTAGGTTAGTTAGGTTTAAGTAGTTCTACGTTCTAGGGGACTGATGACCTCAGATGTTAAGTCCCATAGAGCTCAGAGCCATTTGAGCCATTTTTTGCTCTGCAAATTTAGCAGGCAAGGTAAAAATTTCTGTCGTTAGACGGCGGCAAAAATGTCAGTTTGAACTGGCTTACTTACACAACATACAAAAAATGTCGTACATAACCATAACAGGACATGTACTCAAGATCCATAACATGTTGTGTGTTTCAATAGCGGCAATGCAGCTGACAGTAATGTGTACTTAAAAAACACCTGCTTAACAGTGCTTACTGAGGGTTGGACGGAACACAAAGTAAACATTACAGCAGTTTTCTTATCGTTTTGCTCGAAGTTCCTGCAGCATTTTCCACTGGGCATTCTACAAAGCATCCGAAGATAAACGTTTTATTGGCGACCGTGTCAGGACCCACTCGTATTTTACTCACACCCGAGAGCGTAACGAAATATATTTCGGAACAGGGCCTCCAGCCTGTGCACCAGCTCTCTCGAGATAAAGGCGGGCGGGTGAAGTGGGGGTGCTGTGCACACACACGGCCGCTGCGGCCTATCCCACAACGGGCTGTGTCCTCGCCGCAGGCCGGGCCGCGCTGTTCCGGGCACGCATTCTCCTCGCCTTAACAAGTGGGCGGCGCGTGGCTGCGGGGCACTCGTTACGGACAGGCGTCCACCGCAGACAAGGATCGAACCCGCGGGCGTCCGGACAGGCCACGCCGCCGATGGAGATCGCCGCTCTACACCAGCGTGCGGTGCGCCGCGGCCGCTGCTTTCCGGGCTCGCCGTCTTCTTATTGCCGGCCGCCGCTCTGCTGGCGGTCCGTCTTTTTATTATTCCTATGCAGAAAGCGCGCCAGCCTATCGCCCCAGCGTTGGCACCCAAAGCAGTGGCCACGTATTCACTACAACGCACCACCTATGGCAGAAGCAGGAAAATCAGACACTGCAGCAATTAAGACATTAGTTTCTTCAGTTTCATCTCTTTCTATTTCTGACCCCTACTGAGATTCTAAAATCATCGCGAGATTGTGATCATTGTAGAGGGAGCGCTGTTTAAGTACATCTACTTTTACATTTACGTACACACTCCACAAGCCACTGTATGGAGCGTGACGGTGGGTACCTTGTACCACTACTACTCATTACCTTGGATGCGATTTTCACTTTGCAGCGGAGTGTGCGCTGATATGAAACTTCGTGGCATATTAAAACTGTGTACCGGACCGAGACTCGAACTCGGGACCTTTGCCTTTCGTTTGGAAGGTAGGAGACGAGGTACTGGTGGAAGTAAAGCTCTGAGGAAGGGGCGTGTGTCGTGCTTGGGTAGCTCAGATGGTAGAGCACTTGCCGGCGGAAGGCAAAGCTCCCTAGTTAGAGTCTCGGTCCGGCACACAGTTTTAATCCAGGAAGTTTCAAGTCATTACCTTTTCTGCTCTACTCGCAAACAGAGCGAGGGATAAACGACTGTCTATATGCCTCCGTACGACCCCTGATCTTTCTAATCTTTTCTTCATAGTACTTACGTGAAATGTACGTTGGTGGCAGTGGAATCGTTCTGAGGTCAGCCTCAAACGCCGGTTCTCTAAATTTTCCTCGATGCTGCTTCGCGAAAAGAACGTCACCTTACCTCTAGTGATGCCAATTTGAGTTCCCGACATCTCTGTAATATTTTCATGTTGTTCGAACCTACCTGTAACACATCTAGAAGCCCTCCCCTGACTGCTTTGATTTCGTTCTTGAATCCTAGCTGTTGCGGATCCCAAACACTCGAACAGTACTCAACGATGGGTCGCCTTCCCTCCCGTGATTCCCATTTAAATTCCTGAAACATATCCGTAATTATGGCGTGTCCTTCGAACATACCGGTAACAAATCTAGCAGCCTGTCGCGGATCCCAAATACTCGAACAGTACTTAACAATGGATCGCTCTAGTATCCGATATACGGTCTCTTTTACAGATGAACCACACATTCCTAAAATTCTTTCAATAAACGGAAGACGACCATTCGCCCTCATTTTTAAAATCCTCACATACTCATTCCATTTCATACCGCTTTGCGACGTCTCGCCAAGATATTTAATCAACGTGACTATGTGAAGCAGCACGATACTAATTCTGTATTCGAACATTACGGTTTGCTTCTCCTACTTACCTGCATTAGCTTACATCTTTCTACATTTACATCTAGCTGCCATTGATTACATCACCTAGAAATTCTGTCTAGGTCATCTTTCATCCTCCTGCAGACACTCATCTACAACACCTTACCATACATAAAAGAAAGATTTGGCCACAAAGTCCTTCAGGCCAGATGAAACCGAAATTATTTGTGGTGCAGCTGAGAAACGGTGCAACGATAGGCATCCTTCTTTACATGTTCAGAAACGTGAAATCGTTCACTTCATAAAACGAAATAACGTTGTACCCCTTGACGGCAATATCAACGATCCACAACGGGAATCGATCAACTCATACAAACACCAGGATGCAACCAAACGTACGGTTCGGTAGGCTCGGTGATGAGTACAAGAGAAGACGAGTGCATATTCAGAGCGGAAAGGAAGATTTTCAGAACGGTATTTTGGGCAGTGAGAGAGTAAGAGAGCCGGAAAATAAGGACAAATGCAGGACTACAAACTTTTTTGGACAAGTGGATATTGCAGTAAAAATCAAGCAGGGAACAATAAGACGTGCTGGTAATGATAGAAACTCGAAGTGTTTATAGGAAAGCCCGAGAGGAGAAGGAGAAGATGAAGACGCAGGAAAGGTGGCTTGAAGATAAGGAGGTGACCTCAAAGTAATTGGATTCAGGAACTGGAGAAGGAAAGCAATGGACAGAGAAGAAAGAGGCAGGTGGCTGAGAAGACCAGGGTTATACAGGAACTGTAGCGCCGACCAATAATAATAGTAAGTAACCAGTTTTTGGGACATAAAATATAACGATCACATAATTCAGTCGTCAGTAATGCACGTGGTAGACTTCGGTTCCCTCGTGGAATTTTGGTAAATGCAGTCAGTCGGCAATGGAGATTGCTTACCGAACAGTCCTGTGACCTATACTAGAATACTGCTCAATGTGTGAGACCCACGCCAGATTACACTAACAGGGATACTTAATATATACAGAGAAGGACGACATAAATGGTCACAGGTTTGTTTGAACCATGGGAGAGTGTTTAGGTATCTTAAAGAAACTGAGTTGGCAGAACTTTGAAGACAGGAACAAACAATACCGAGAAAGCATACTTACAAAGTTTCTGGAACCAGCTTTAACCGATGAATCTAGGAGTGTACTAAAATCTCCTACGTAGCGCTCCCGTATAAATCTAAAGGACTAGATTACAGTAATTATAACGTCCACAGAGGCGTTTAAACAATTTTTCCCATGCTCCATCTGTGAATAGAACGGTTAGAAGCCGCAATTACTGGAAAAATGGAAGAAACCTCTGGCATGCACTTCACAACGTCCTGCAGAGCCAGAGCCTGGATACAGATTTAGATGAATGTGCATGGCTACTAGAATTGTAATTAGTGTAATCAGTTGCAATCGCCAAAAATTTTTACTTATTTTTCGAGTTCCATGGTACCATGACAGCCAAAGTTGTTTTGTCATGGAAAGAGTTACCATATACTTTACAGATTGCTAATAAGAAAGTGTATAAAGAAAAGAACTGAAGAGTTTAGAAAGTATACAGAACTTGATGAGAGATTATACCACTAAATAACCGATCACAGAGAAAAGCTCTCAAATATTGTGAGAAACTTCTGTATAGAGTGGAGGGAACGTGCCATAAGGAAAGGTTACAACATAGATTTGCAGACTTGCGGTTTAAGACTAAATTGTTTGGTGTTTTTCTACAAACTTCTTTAGAATGAAACATGCCAAACAGTGCACCCATTTCCGTGTACCAAAATTAAAACCAAAACCAAATTAATTTTTCCTTTAACAACGTCTGCCCCATAATTATTCCAGGAGCAGTCTCTACAGGTACTGACAAAATATTTTTCGAAACATCGGGGAAACATCACCTGATCGCTCATATGACAGACACCTGTATTGTCAGCATTAAATTATTTATTGTAATGGAGGTATGAGGGCTCCATGGTTGCGGGGTCAATTAACTGAGAATTTTTTTTGTATGTTTATTCCAGTTATGAACTACAATATTTCACAACATTCGATTAATTTTGGTCTATGATGGACATACCCAAGTCAGATTTGGAAGATCGTAATCACAGACCAAAGTTAACCACCTGGTGCAAAATATTATGGTCTGTAGCTGGATTAAATGTAAACAGCATTTCTTGAATCACTGTCCTCCTTAAAGTAATACAGCAACCAGACACTTTTTTTATACCTTTATTTATGGAAAGGCGCGTTTCGGGCTTCTACCCACCTTCAGTTGGAGTAATACGTTTATAGCTTTGTCAGTATAGCGTTTCAATTGACGGCATTTTGAACGCTGCAGTTGCCGTTTGTTCTGTAATTACAACTGTTTCATACTTATTTTTCCATAATAGATTTCTCCGTGTCTTGAAGCCATGGCTTCATTATTAATATCTGAAAAGATTAAATACTAGTGTTGCCGAAATTGGAGGGAGAACACATCTGAATATAGTTCTGCGTCTGGTGTCAGTGCAGGCAACAATTGGTTAAGAAAAGGGAGAAGTAGGATACTATGGGCTTGGCGTTCCGTCGATGGCTGTGTCAGTAGAGGCAATGGACAACCTGAGATTGGATAAGTCACATTTCAAGGGAAGTATCCCGACATTCACCTAAAACGATGTGAGGAAACTACATAGGATAGATGGACGAGGAACTGAACCCTCTCTTCGCAAGTATGAGTACTGTGTTGAAATGGCGCCACCACTTCTTTCAGTGATTTGAATGAGACATCATTTCTGAAGTGTGGAAATCAGTTTAAACAGTCCTGTCACGGTTGCCACATTTCCCACATTACCTCTTTCGCTGTGCCGCTGCCAAATGGTGTTGTTACGACATTCATTGTGTCGCTTAAGGAAGTGATGCAAATAATTTTCACGCACGATTCCCTGTTATTTTGTAAATGTGCCGCATCTTAATGTCCCCAGCGGTTGCGGCAAATGCACAACATTTGGAACAGTGATGAAACGCCTGATGCAGCCTCTGAAAGATACAGTGTCTCCGATGATGTTGTACAATGCGGGCCTCTGAGCAGTTGCCTTTTATTTTGCTAAGCCTCCTCTCGGGAACGGAGTTGCGACGCAGGAACCGGTAAGGAATGAAGACAGAGCTGGTGGGTGGAAGAGGGCGGCGGATGAAAAATGGAGACGCCAAGTTTTATGTCGTTCCCAGGCGTTCGTTTCAAGCGGCACGCCGCTGTAATTAACGGCGATGAAGATGTCCCGGGCAATAAAACAACGCTGCCTGCCCGTTTGGCATGTAGCGGTCCCTATGAATACTAAACACCGGCCGCGAGGCGTACCACCAGCGACTGGGCACCAGTGACGTCAGCGCACTTCGACACGGTGCAGTCACATGGCTGCCATAAAATATGACCGCTCATACTTCCACTGCAACATTTTCATCGCCAGCATCGTAGCCGTTGTTATATTTGCTCGACAGAAACCGGCCGTGCTGGCAAAATTGGCCCACGTGCCTTCCCAATAAGTCCTCCCACACATACTTCGAATCCCGTATACAGTCATTTTCCATTGAATTAATTTTCGCATCAGCTTCACAGCAGCATTATTCTCTTCCATTCGGCGAGCTGAAGGCACCTGTCGCTTCAACTGTTTCCTCGTCAGGCCAGTGTTTTCAGAATTTGTGATATACTTCCCTTTTTTTTCAGTTCGAGTCAAAAGTTCAAACATAGACTGCAGTCAATTTCGATAGTTGTTTTTAATCCTTGCCACATCGATCTTTTTGTAATTCTTCTTCCTGACTCATATTTTTCTCTGGTCTTTAATTTCCGCCTAACTCTCTCTTTCGTTTCGAATGCGTTTCTTCTTGTTCAGTTCGACTGTTCAGGCATTTTTGTTGCATTTTTTGATCGGACCATTTTTACTCTTTTGATCCCCCGTCTGAGAGAAATTTTTTCTTCCATATTTCCTGCAATGATTCTCAGACTCTAGTTACTCATAAACATATGAAAATATGGACAGCTAGAGCTTAATCCTCATCGACGTTGTGGTGTGTAAAGACAGAGTTCAACCTTAAGAGCGATATGGATAGAGAAGGAATTCAGCCGTTAATTTGTTCATGATTTATTAAAATCATGAATAAACTAAATTAGGATGGCTACACACGAATTTGAACAACGTTTCTCCCGAATAGTAGCCTAATGTCTTTTAACCCTTCTGAAAACAGCAGAATAATCAAATGATATGACTTTTCCGTGAAATTTCAGTTTCAGTTACTGCCTTTGTTAGTGTTAGTAGAAATCTCATTTATGAGGTCACTAGTTTGGTGTGAGTTGCTCATAATTTCCTTTAGTCTAATCGAAAATTGTATCTGATGTACAAATTCCTCGAACTGCCAGGAAAGAGAAATGTTGCGAACACTATGTGCCTTTTGTGGTCTATTTACGCGAATAAATGTCTATATATTCGAAAAAAATTGTAAAATCCCTAATTGCCCAAACGATAGCTTATAACATGAAGATACCACATGCCCATATATGTATCAGCTGATTAATCCATATATCAACTGATCATACCAGAATCGAAACAGGTTTAGGTGATAGAAACATTCCTGCCATCCAGTTCATTAAACATATTCTAGACAGATACTCAAAAAAATAGTTGGGTTATAGTCAACAGCTATACTAAATTTCGTTCACATTCAGTTGACAAGTGCAACTGCTTGTTATGACTCGAGCAGGAGATATGGAATTATCATACTCATAGCAATGAAATAAAATTATTTATTAGGTTGCAGATCAATTTAAGTCCTTGGAGAAAAAAAAGAATAACAGTCCTGACGCGGTCGCCATATATCCAGCATCTAGATCAGTTTGTCATACATATAAACATGGCAGTTTAAAATTTTTGCAGGTTTCACGTTTATGTAACTCAAATCCTAATTTCTTACCCTGAATTAAAGTTAGATATGTGTGTGATTTTTACAATATTACAGAAAAGAAAATACAATCAACTGCCTATTTATATTAAGTGATATTTTCCTCCATTTCTCAAGAGTGCACTATAGTATTCGAATGGTAATTTTGGGCTTAGTAGACACTGAACACTTCATCGAAAAAAAAGAACACTGAATTAAAAATTAGGAAATTTCTTTACATCAGGTCGGCACTAGGCAGTAGCCTTCCACCTTGCCGTCGTCGCTTTTACAACTTGTTTACCCGTGTCCGCGGCCCGCCGGCCATATACACGGCTACCAACTCGTCTGCACAGCCATTCCAATTCTAGCGCTCCTCTCCGGCGGAACCCCGCCGCCTTGCATGCCTGTGTTTACGCAAACAACTTTTCCTCGTCCTACTTTTTCCTCTCTCTTTTTTTATATAGCTCTCTCTCTTTCTGTTTCTTCCCTGGGAATGGTAACGACGGAAGTCGGACGGAATAAGGCGCGTGCGAGGCGCTGGCGGAAGGAAGGAATCTCCCTGTGTCCGACAAACGGGCTTCTCTACAGAAAAAGAAAAGCGGAGTAAACGGCTGAAAGCTAACTGCTTTGTCCCGTTTAGCTTGCCATTCAGCGGGATATCGCGTCGTCCGCAACAGCTTTTCTATGCAGCGCATAAATATTGCGGCTATTGCTTTTCTACTTCAAAGTCTTTTTGACTGAGCAAGGTGGCGTGCAAACTTAGACTTCGATTTTGCGTCGTTTCCCATGTCATGTCACGTCACGACAAATTTAATAAGCTGCCAAACAGAGTACATTGCGTTGCCGACTGTACAGGGTGCTCCAGGAGGAATGATCAGTATTCAAGAATATGACGGGAACGCTCACGTGAACCAAAAAACCACGTAAGGAAATATGGCCTATGACAAATGGTTTCCGACGTGGAGCACAATTAATGTACATTTGTTTCTGGGCCAGTGGCGGGTACCTATTGTGCCTTATCCATCCCACCTCCTTGACGTTCTATTCCAGCCCACCCTACCTCATCGCTTTCAGCCTTTTTGCTCAGGATTTCTTACAGCCATTAAACTGAACGCATAATTGTACGTGGCGTGTTGTGAGTGAAATACTGCGGTAGGCTGAGTGTTTACCAGATAGACGCATCGGTTGACTGTGTTTGTACACGCGCTGTCTACACTGGTGGAGAATATGCTGATATAGCGTACGTTTACGGCCTCTGGGGTAGTAGGATTCCTGGTACTGTCGAAAAATACCGTAGGTGCTTTCCGGCACGTCAAGTTCCTGATCGTACAGCGATCACCAGATTCAGATTTCATATTTTTCAAATGATATTACTTGTGCAAGCTTGACACTGTATTGAATAATACGGAAAATAAATAACGATGTACATTAAATGTTGTATCTCGCAAATCATTCGCAATAGCGTGTATATCATTCTGAAGTTTTTTGCCTCAAATAATCACCCCTGTCACGTCCATGAGTATTCCTCCTGGGACACCCTTTATATGTAGTTATAGTTTTGCCACACACATTCTTTTGCTAACTGTCCGTACAGCCGACGTCTCAGCTAATCAGTTAGCTGGTTCCACGTTTCATAGCTCATATTCACAGTAAAACTCTTAATAAGGTGCGTGTCCACTGAACAAAAGATTATACGGACCACTAAATAAACACTTATGAGCATGTGGTTACATGCTGGGAAGCTAAAAACCACTGTTGTCTGTCAGAGACAGCACAGGACGTGGATGCTGAGTTGAAAGGAATGTTTGGTTATTAGATAAGATTATAAGATAAATATGAAACAAAGTGAAGCGAAGGTAAAGGAATGTAGGTGAATTAAACCAAGAGATGCTGCGGAAATTAGATTAGGAAACGAGACGCTAACGGTAGTAGACGGGTTTCCCATTTTAGGCAGCAAAACAACTCGTGTTGGATAAAGTAGGCGGGGAATAAAGTGTAGGCTGGCAATAGCATAAAAGGCGTTTCGGGTAAACATAAGTTTTTTGACATCGAATATAAATTCAAATAATAGCTAGTTTTTCCTAACCATATTTGCCTACAGTGTAGCCTTGTATGGAAGTGAAGCGTGAACGACAAGCAGACCAGAAATATAAAAGAAGCTTTTGCGAAGTGCTGTTACAGATGAATGCTGAGGGTATAACGGTAGATCGAGTAACTGATGAGTACGTAGGGTGGTTTAGCTGCCCATACCGATGTGTTTTATGCAACTATTAACACTTGCAAATACCACACACAAGATTTTCATATTCTGTTGCTCGTTATGTGCAAACTATTAACCGTACAGAAAAACTGAAGAGCACCTTTTTGTGTGATATTTAATGTGGTTAAATTCTGTGCTGGGATACGTTTTCTCTGGAAGACCTAATTTTCGAATTATGCACGAAAAGTGACCTACAAACACGTTTTTCTTGACTAACTTGAAACCCGTTGCCTCTAGCGGAAAAGTATCCGAATACAATACGTAAATACATTAAATTTAGTGCAAAAAGCTCCTGTTCGTTTCTTTTGTAGGACTAACAGTTTGCGCATAGCGAAGGAGAGAACATGAATATCTCGTGAATGAGTTTTGAAGGTGCTGCGAGTTGCGTAAAACCCAAAGGCACGTACAGCTGAATCACCCTTGTGTACTGGTTCATATAAAGGACAAAATATAAATTATTGTTATCATTGTAGAATAATACTAAGGTTTGAATGCAGCGAGCAGACGCAATAATGTGTGAGACGCTGCAGTTATGCAGAGACGAAGAGTCTTCCGAAGCACTGACTTGCGTGTGTACCTTCATCAAACTATTTGTCGGATGGAAGACAACAGAAACAAGACCCTGCTTACAGTGCGACTTTAAACTGCAGGAAAGGGACCAAAACTTGTAGGCAATTTTATGAAGGCAATGTGGTAAAAATTGCTTAGCGTGCATGGAGGCATTACCGTAATGTCAATGATCCAAAATTTCAGCATATTCTACTTTCTCACTGCAACGTTCTATAACGGGCATTAGATCGTATTTATAACTACACCTTAATAGCACAACCACGCTCATCTTGCAATTTTCCAACTCAGTCACACAGCTTCCCGTACAATACCAATAAAAATGTCGGGAGGTATATTCGATTTTTCTTCTGTAAGTGTGCAGTGTTAGTGTTAACCAGAAGTAGTACTGTGGAGCGTATCAAAGCGCTGCACAAATTTACGGCATCGTTCCATCTAAATCTCTGTCTGTAATTATAGTGCCAAAGTGCCAATCGATTTAATAACACAGAAATAAAAATGCTTCTCTTAAATTATTTACTAATAAAGGTACTAAGATAACAAAAATAGTTTTTGAAATATTCTGTCAACATATCGTTGGTAGTTCTGAAGTGTAGTCGTGTGTGAAAGAAGATTTTAAAATCATAATTTTTTTAATGTAACACTTCAAGGATACCTGTAAAAGAGTATTTATTTATAAATATTTAACAGTTGTAGTGATTTCTATGATGTGATAGAATATTCAATTTGTACACATAATAAAGGTAGTAAGTACTTTGTTTTGTAAATAGTTTGCTGTATTAGGAGTCAAATGCTAAATAAAAAGTAAGTTTCTGACAGTATCGTATTAATCTAATTAACAAAGCCACTAGGACAGAAAAATGTGTGTTTAAGGGGACCCGGAGGTGCCTATGCTGCCCATGTTAAAATCACTATGTTTGACGAACATTTATGAATAAACTACCAAACAGAAAAATTTGGATTTTTTTTTTACATATAGAGTGTTTTAGTATTGCAGTTATGACAGAGGGATTTTGGAGTATCTTTTCTAGTTTCCTTCCAATTATTTTTTTTATTAATGACCCAAATTTGTTTACAAATAATTGCTTTATAATTAAACTGAAATGAAACTACTGAACATATTGCCAAATGGCTGTGTTACAATGTAAGTTTGACCCCTAGGAGTGCTGTATAAAAATTTCATCTCTCTAGCTTGAGAGGATTTTGAGAAGTTCCTTATATTCGAAAAATTCTAATTTACGGGAAATGGCTATCAAAGTTTCTCAATACATTCCTGCACTATAGGATGGATTATCAGGGTCTTCTTCTTCATCCTCCAAAAGCTTCCTCTTCTGTCTTCTTTTCTGACCAGTTGTTCCATCATACTTCATATGCCTTTCTCTTCTTTCTGCTGCTCTTATCCTTTCTCTGTCAATATTTCTTAGTGGTCTTACAGTGTTCACCCCAGCTGTAAATCCTAATGCCTTCAGAACTTCACACTTCACACTGTTCCCTTGGTTGTAGGTTGCTATTGCATCATAAATTCCAAAGTGCAGTGTTTTTATGCTTACAAACACCCTTTTAGGAATCACTTTCCAAATCTAATTGTTTACGCTCTCATTAGGATTCTGCATCTTTCCCTGTAGACCTTTGTGTAAGAATTCTGGCTGTGCTAAGTCATGAAAAATTGGTTTTATAGCATTTATCACAGCTGCTGGCAAACCATGTTTGTGATCATAGTCCTTTTTTGCATTATATTTGCACCAGGAATCTTTTGGGCACAGGCTGTGTTGAGGGTGTTCATTGGAAGAGGCAGTATGAAGGAACAATGCCCACACTGCTTTTCGCATGTCACTAACATTACTAGTATTTTGCCTTATAGCATACCCATAGTATCTCTGTAGACGTTCAATCACCTCATCAGTAAGCCTGCCTCTCCCTCCTATTGTCTTTCCATCACTGAGCTTACTTGAACCCAAAGTTAGTTTGAGCCTTCGAAGCCGTGCACCCATACGCTTTTGCACATGCCCAATGCATTACAACTTTTCAACTACAAATTCATTTCCATATGGTTTCAGTTCCTCTATAGTCTTGAAACCTTTGGAGTCACCATCCCCAAGGTAGTATTTGCTAGAAGATGTCACAGGGCTATGGCTGGCCATGTGTTGCTTAGCAGAAGAACGCACTGTTTCAGTAATTATTGTATTGCAACTTGGTATTAGTGTTAATTTTCTTTTCCCTACGTTCTTCCTCATCTTATATACACGGTGATTAAAACGTGGCATCGCAACCAGAACAACGCTTTACACAAGAAGAATAATACTACCAACAACAGGCGCAACACTGAACTAATTCGAAACGGTAAACATCAAAGAGACGATGTTCCGCGCTCTTAGCGCTTCATTTGTCGCAGAAAACTATGTAGCCAACCCTTGCACACTCGCTGTATGCGTAACGTAAGGCGCTGTATGCGTAACAGGCCGAGAGAATCCCAAGCAGTTCGCCAGGAAGTCACGAGAGGATGTTAGATGCATTCAGCGGCCGCCCATTTCCTCTGCAGGCGTGGGGGAAAATGGTAATAACTCCACTTCTAGGGCGAGTAGAACAATAATTCAAAGTTTACATTAAAGAGGAATGTTCCAATTAATTTTCGGTAGCAAAAAAAATCGTAATTTTTAGGATTAGACCACCTCCAGCTCCCCTTAATTGAGCACGTGTTAATAGAAACAATCGAATACCTAAAGAAAATTCACATTTCCAAGATTTAAAAAGTGGACTCGCATTTTACAACTCGATATAAATACTTTGTAGCGACAGAGATCATTTCCCAATATATGTTATATACAGCAATAATAAAACTCAGAATTCAGCATGTCGCAAGAAATAGCAACGTTAAAAAATACAATATATGAAGAAAGATTCCTACGTAAGTTCTAGATACACTGTGAACAATTGCTCCCCTACCATATTTCCTGACTGAAGAGAAAAACGTAATTTGGTTACTGGAATAGAGACCTGAATAAATTATCAGATATCCTTCTTAAATGTTCGTCGCAGAGGATTTACAAAATATGTTCAGTATATCCCGGCTTTAATACTGTCACTTCATAACGCTGATAAATATTATAACGAATGAAACGGTACATGACGAACT
Source organism: Schistocerca serialis cubense (assembly GCF_023864345.2). Lineage (NCBI taxonomy): Eukaryota > Metazoa > Arthropoda > Insecta > Orthoptera > Acrididae > Schistocerca > Schistocerca serialis. The sequence goes on along the minus strand of NC_064649.1, from coordinate 65,374,450 downwards.
CGCGCCGATCGTCGACACATTTTTGTTTAATAAAAGAGGTCTTACGCCTCGAAAAAAATACACACATAAAAATTAATTGCCTGCCGACGCGAAAAAAAAAATACAGCGATTGTTTCACGCTGCATTTCTGTATTAAATGAATTAGAATAATACTTCTGCTATGGAAAGAGATGGAAGCGGCAGAAAGGTACAAAAAAAATGGCTTTTGTGAAGAATGAACACATCTCCCGAAACAAAATAATGATAGGCCCGTATTATTGTTAGGACACACGCACAGGCGTGTTTGCAAAAGAATCCTCTAATACAGCGATAAAAATATCAGCGGCTGTAACTCAAAGCAACGGGGAAAAAAAGTGTTCGCACAGTTGGGGGGCAACAGAAAAAAAATTGTAGAGGAAAAGGCTGAAAAAAAATTCAGTGGGGCAGAGGACAAACATACATAGATACATACATTCGCGCGCGGCAGTACGCAAAAAAAAGGTGAGAGGAGTGGGGAAGTGACGGGGGAGGAGGGAGGAGGGGGGGGGGGGGGGAGCCGGTATACATAAAGCCCTTCCCGACGGCGAAAAATGGAGCGACAACACGGCTGCCAACATGGCACCATAAAGATTGTATCTGCGTCTGGTTCTGGGCGCGGCAGCGCGGCCGATTTCGATAGCGCGCAGAGTTGGCAGCAGTGCCGGGGGGGAAAAACACATACACTCACACTCGCACGTAAACATTCAAAAACACACGGACACTGTCGCGGAGATACATACGCCTGGGTTTGTAAACGCGCGCAGTGCAGATAGACATGTCATAGAAGTGCCCATCTCTGCCGAACCTATGAAGTTGTCTGTCTGGCACGCCACACACTGTGGTGGTGGGGGGGGGGGGGGGGGGGACAGGTGACGAGGTGGTTTGTTGCGTGTTTCGCGCGTGAATATCGCTCGCAGTACGCCCGCTGCACCGGTACTGGCCAACAGGAAGCGCAGGGGACGACTCACTCATCGTACGCTGGCGCGCACAAACACACATACAAGAACGTAGCGTTCTGTAACAGAAAACACACACACACACACACACACACACACACACACACACACACACGCACACAGATGTAAGTCAGTTTCCACCCACGCAGGACACACAGTGTTCGCGTGACGAGCTCCGGTATATTCGGCTGGGAACGCCGGACACACACACACACACACACACACACACACACACACACACACACACAGAGACGTACACGTACAGAGGTACACACGCACGCGTGTACAAGTCCCCGGGCCGTGTCTTACATAAAACTTCCGCTGGCTCGGTCGCCAATGATAGAAACGAAATGTAAAATGGAAAGTGCGCTCGTAAATCGGACGCGGAATAACTTCTTCCCGAGGCCCGGGGGTGGGGAGCGGTCCTCCATCTCTTGCGGACTCAATTCCCCGGCGTTCGCGTGACTGAATGTCGCGTGCGTGAAGCTTACGATGCGCCTATCGTGCCGCTGCGACTGTACGAGAAAAGACACAGCTGCTGCCCATCTGTTTGCGCTCGATTCGTTGGAGGCTTTTCATATTTTTTTTTTCAATATTTCTGTCTTTCTCTCTCTCTCTCCACCTCTCTTATTTTGTTCGAACTTTTACTAATCTACTATGTGCGCGCGATACTTTGTTGCCTCACTATGCCCGTGTATTACACTGGGTGACAATTATTGAACTATATGAACGCGAAATCCCGAAGATTGGCTAAAATTTACAGACGCGCGAAATTTGTGGGGCGCTCAATTGCGCGGTTATCAGCGCCCGTACAAATTCCCAACCTTTGCTCAGTCCAAACTTTCCACTTTCTTGAATAATGATGAAATGATGAGGACAACACAAACACCCAGTCATCTCTAGAGGCAGGTGAAAATCCCTGACCCCGCCGGGAATCGAAACCGGGACCCCGTGCTCGGGAAGCGAGAACGCGGCCACGAGACCACGAGCTGTGGACTCCTGCTTCGATGGCGTCGAGCGGTGAATTGCATGAACCACGTCTTGTCGAAATCACAGTCACTTCGGATCATAGGGATGAAGTCATCTTCCAAATCCTTCACGTACCGTTCGGTAGTCACCGTACCGTTAAGGAATACCGCACCGATTATTCCGAGACTGGACATTGTGTACCACACAGGCATCCGTTGGGGGTGAGGAGGCTTCTCGATCGCGAAATGCGGAGTCAGAGTCCGTCAAATGCGCCAATTTCGCTTATTGACGAACCCATCCAAATGAAATTGGGCTTCGTCGCTAAACCAAACCATATTCACATCAAAATCCTGTTCGTCAGTTCTGTGGAAAATAGCGTTGGCGAAACACTGCTGTTCCGTGGCCCTGGGGCGTAATGGCTGATGTGTTTCAGTTGTGTGGGAAGAGATGCAGGTCTGCAACAATTCGTCGCAGTGTCTCCGGTTCGTTCCCACTTATTGGACAGCTCGTCTGGGACTGGTTTGAAACACAGCCCGTGTCTTGTTGGTGTTTTCAGGCGTATTCGCACCTTTTTGGACGACCTATTTTGCCAATACTGTCATCACGAACACTACCCGTTCTCTCAAACTTTCGAGTCAAATTCTTGATTGTTGGCACACATGGACCGGTTGTCTTCAGTTTGAAGTCGGTCGCAAACATACATAAGCCGCAGTTGGGCTGTTACTGCTCGTGTTGTAGGCCTTCACAAGTGCTATACGGTCAGGCACGCTGATCCGTGATATTCTGACGTGCGAATGGCTGACAACACGGCGCATGCGCATACTTATCATATGTTGCTCGAATGGTTGAAATGGCTCTGAGCACTATGGACCTAACATCTGAGGTTATCAGTTCCCTAGAACTTAGAACTACTTAAAAACTAACCTAAGGATAACACACCCATCCATGCCCGAGGCAGGATTCGAACCTGCGACCGTAGCAGTCGCGCGGTTCCGGACTGAATCGCCTAGAACCGCTCGGCCACCGTGGCCGTCTATGTTGCTCGATTTCTGTCATTTATTTACATAAAAATTGTGCACTTACTTTGAAAACTTTGAGCTGTTCTTGTGACCTTACTTGAAATATTTTGCAGCGACTCCTATGAATTGCACCTGATTATTTTTGTGGTCTACACCCTTTCGACCCTTCACTAACATTTTCCCATTGCAATAGGCCGGCCGGGGTGGCCGAGCGTTTCTAGGCGCTACAGTGTGGAACCGCGCGGCCGCTACGGTCGCAGGTTCGAATCCTGCCTCGGGCATGGATGTGTGTGATGTCCTTAGGTTAGTTAGGTTCAAGTAGTTCTAAGTTCTAGGGGACTGATGACCTCAGAAGTTGTCCCTTAGTGCTCAGACCCATCTGAACGATTTTCCCGACTGCAATAAACACATGTCTCATGCGTCAAGTATTATTAACCGTATATACTCTGCTACTCTTTTGATTACTTGCAACTTACCAAATACATGAAAAATTACTAAAGCCGGACAGCGCTATTAACATACTATATATCACCAGCAAAATGTCTGGAAGTAGCCATACCACACATCTTTAAACAGTTAAACGTCATATTTTATATATGATAATAAAATTGCAACTGATATTGGCTGCAAAACTTGTTTGTTCTGCCTTGCATCGAGTGTTTAGAAATATTAAGTGATCTATGTCACCTACTTCATCGTACATTTCGCTGTATTACGGTATCTGAACGTTCTCACTAATGCGTCGATCATAATCTTATTATCCGAACGTAATTTGCATGAGGCGATCAATACACGTCTTAGGGACGCAATTTTACGGCCCCGTATAAGTCAGCTCAAACACGAGAATCTGGCAAGCTCGTTCTCTGAACATCGCTTAAGAACTCGTATTAAAAACCGAAAGATACGAGCCGGAAAATTTCCACCCAGTTGGGCAGAACCACCGAGCAAAACCGGCAAATCATCGAAACCGGCGAGCGATGCGTCCTGAAACCCGCCCGATCAGAAACAATCGCTAGATTTAGAGTGTAGTTTCTGTCGCTCTACGCCGAAGCGGGGCAAACTCCTACAGCCGGTGACATGCTAATGCCTCATTAAAACGTTTACGTCAATTTCAATTACTATTTATCTACGAGTGCACCGCACACCTCTTCGCAACAAAGCGAGCGGATAATTCGCCGAACGCTATTAACTGCGGCCATTACGAGCTCGCAGACTGCGCTCGTGAGATCATTAACATCCCAGTAACTCTTCCTCTCCCCCCTCACCCCCCCCCCCCCCTCAGCCTCTGTCTCGCTCGGCAGAAAATTTATCAGAAACGAAAATAAAACAAAAAAAAGCGAGAGGAAGAGAGAGTGTGTATACGCGCTCGAGTGTGTGTATGTGTGCGCATATATGTATGTACGTACGTCGCGTATGAATAAATTCATAAGCGCGCTCTGGTGGAGGGACGAGTTTGCTGTCACAGTTGCAGAACTGCGATTCGCATTCCGCATTCCACGGCAGGCGACGCGCCACCCCCATAAAAACGTTCCCAACGCAATCTGAACGATGTACGAACGCGTCACACGCATCAGTACGAAGGTAATCACACGGGATGTGCGTGTGATTCCGTTCCACAGGGCCTGTTATGGGAGCTGCTGTGGGAAAACGTCTCCAGATGTCGTTCAGATGCGCCGCGTACTGTCTTGAGAGGAATAGTATACTGTGTTAGCAGAATCGCTCTACAGCGTGTTTTCAGTAGAGATTCTCTAGAAATTCCCTAACAGAGTTTTTTTGAGATAAGCTGCGTTGTTCTTGCAACGATTTCCGTGTAAGATCCTGGGACATATCCGTGATACAGCCTGTAATGAATGAACCCTGAGCATATCCGTGATACAACCTGCAAGGACCGCCCTAAGCATATCCGTGACAACGTTCATGTAAAACCTAAATGTTTGCACGTATCTGTGAGACAGCCAGACTTTGAAACACTGTGTATGTCAGTAACACAACCTGTAATGGCTGAATCTTGAGGATATTCATGATGCAACCAGTATGGAGTAAACTGTGAGAACATTTACGAGACTATCCTTAATGTCAGTATATTGAGCATGCCTGTAAAACAACGTCTTGCGAATGAATCCAGAGCATCGATACAACCTGTAATGTCCGAACCCTGAGTACATGTGTGGCAAGGACAAACGTAGGCATAAATGTCACATATGCATGTAGGAAATAAAGGGCGCGTATATCCCGTGACACAACCCAAAATTTTAATCCTGTGCTTATCTACCACACAACTTTTAATGACTGGACCATGAGGATCTCCACGACACAACTAGTAAATACTAAACCTTGATCACATTTGTGATACAACCCTTAATGAGACGATACTGAGAACATCTCTGACACAAGCTGTAAGGGCTATATCATGAGCATAAGCATAACAACGTGTAGTGAGTAAACCATGAAAATATCCAAGACACAAACCGTAATGCTAAGTACATCCGTAACAGAACTTGTAATGACTGAAACATGACACAACCAGTAAGGACTAAGTCCCGAAAATATCTTTTCACGCAACCCTCTGTAACACAATACTGAATAATCTCTGACACAGCCTTCAACGGCTAAACCCTGAACGTATATGTGACACAACCTGTAATGAATAGACCCTGTGTAACACAATCTGTAATAACGGATTGTAAAGCATATCCGTGACTTAAACGGTAACGACAGAAAGTTGAGCTTCGGTGACATACAATGCGTCACAATTGACCTCCAATCACATTCGTGAGTCATTTGGTCGAAAGACATTTTAAAGGTTTCCATCTTGTTATTTCTTGATAATTTTTGGAAATAATGACATTCTTTTTGAGGAAATCTGTGGTTTTGGACACAGTCATTTTTACGAAATAACCGTAGCCCACAATGGCCACCTTCACAGGCTACAATAGGAAAAATATTAAAAAGCCCATAGCCAAACCTTAAAACAAATAACTATTTTTTTGCTGGTTCCGTTTGTCGGTTACGTAATCTACAGTTAAAACGCATTTTGGTCGTACCTACAGATCACGGAAGACAAAGGCATTGTCAAGCCATTGCCAAAAATGACGGATTTACTTTTCTTACTCTTCGCGCAAGATCGCGCGTCCTCCAGAAGAAAACTCTTTAGCTGTCAAAACCATAAAACATATCGATGTTTCGATGAAAGTGCAACCACTTTGCCGCGTCCTTTGCCGATTTCATGCATAATTGTCGTGTCTGCCAACATATTCAGTTTTCACCTGAAGAACGCCTTGTAAGGTGAAAGCTAGTTACGAAAGTAATTACAGAATATTGGAAACTCTTACTAGCCTTACAGGTAGCAGCACCTTCCCGATACAGGCCTAGGGCGGCATAAACACAACCCCACCCAGTAATAATTTGCGAGTATTTTTCTGCACGTCTACGTGTGCGTGCGTGTGAGCAACATAGAGCAATTTAGACGGAGTTAAATAACGCTTAAAATTGTGTGACTGAGTGAGGGGTGGGCGAGGATGGGGGAAGGGTTGGGGGGAATAAAAACCGGACGAGCTACTCGCTCAAACCAGAACGGGCAGTTATTTCAGCCAGCTAATTAGCATTTAACAAATAATTAATCTTTTCCCGCAGTTTTGAAGAGTACACAGCGTGCCGTGTATGTGTCGCCTCGGCGGACACCAACAATTAAACGACTTAATTATTTGGAATGGCGAACGGGTCGGAAATCGCCTATTTTGCCTCCTCTTCCACAGTTCTTTTCGTTGTTGTTTTTTTTTTCGTTTCTTCCTCGATCGGGCAATAAAAAACGAGGAGAAAAGCAAAAAGACGGCGGCAAATTGGATCGTTTGCGTGCCTCGAGCTCGCGCTCCGCGGACATGCCCCACCCATCGCAATTACTGAGGAGGTTCGAATGCAGCCCGTAAGAAACGCACGCCACCCCGAAGTTAATAACAAGTCTGCAGTGGCAGGGCTGCCAACTTAATGCCGGCAACTTGCCCGAGTTGATGTGCCCGCAGCCCCCCGGCCGCCCCACGTCCCCCCCGCCCCCCCCCCCCTCTCTCTCTCTCTCTCTCTCTCTCTCTCTCTCTCTTTGCTTTGATGAATGTTCATCAGAAAAGGCAGAGAATCTGAAGATCGCATGCGACCAGAGAAATTCTGGGAGCGAAGCTAAACAGATACCGGCGCTGTGTACGTATAATTTACACTCAGGCGACGAAAGCCGGGGACTCACGATATGCACATATGCGGATGGCGGCAACGTCGCTTACCCAAGGTATAAAAGGGCAGTGCACTGGCGGAGCTGTTATTTGTATTCAGATGATTCACGTGGAAAATCTCCGACATGATCACGGCCCCGCGATAAGAATTAACAGACTTTGAGGGTACGCAGCATGGCAGCTGAAGCTACACGCATGGGACATTCAACTCCGCGATCCACAGTATCGAAAATCTGCCAGGAATACCAGATTTCAGACCCTACCTCTGACCATGGACAACGCAATGGCCGACGGCTTTCACTTAACCACCGAGAGCAGCGTCGTTTGCCTAGAGTTGTAAGTGCTAACAGACAAGCAACATTGCGTGAAATAAAAACCCATATGGGACGTGCGACAAATGTATCCATTATGACAACGCCGCGAAATTTGGTGTTCATGTCAGCGAACGACCGACGCGAGTGCCTTTGCTAACAGCACAACATCGCCTGCAGCACATCGTCTGGTCTCGTGACCACATGAGTTAGAACATAGACGACTGCAAAAAACCTTGACCTAGTCAAATGAGCCCCAATTTCAGTTGGTAAGAGCTGATGGTAGGTTCAAGTGTGGCACAAATACCACAAACTCAAGTTATCAACAAGGCACTCTTCAAACTGGTGACGGCTCCATAATGGTGTGAACTGTGCCTATATGGAATGAACCGATCATTGAGTGGAAATGGTTATGATCGGCTACTGTGAGGCAATTTGCAGCCATTCATAGACTTGCCCAGTGTATAAATTCAGCATTTTACTGCATTCTATAATGTTGCAGTTAAAGTGTAGTGTTGATCTAGATACCAATCATGATGAACGCATGTCCAGAATTAATGATCCTTGTAGCAAAGGATCCCCTGTTGTTGAGGCACAGCTATTGTGCCTAAATCATGATTTTTTAAAATCTATTTTATTTATTTCTATGATTGATTAGTCCCTTTAACGACCATACACCACGTTCTTGGTAATTTCACTTTACTTTGAAAAAAGAAAAGAACAACGCAGAACGGAGATCGAAACTTTTTTAAAAATTTTTATTTTTTGCTTTGAAGCGTGTCCGTACACTTTTCTCAATTTGCGCAGTTGACAATCTGAAGCGCGCAACGTTGGCAGAAGCTATTCGCTAAGTGATCAGTTCCATTGCCTTCCTAGTTCTTACAGGGATTTGAAGATCGTGAAGAAATCATTCCTGCAATGAATGAGTCTTTAAAGTTTAAAACATGGATACGAGTACACACAGTTTTCCGCTCAGTATAAAAAGGAGAATTTCTAATTTCTAGAGAACGACTTGCTCAAAATGTGTGTTAACTTTCACTGTACCTCTACTATATGCAATTTCTTTTAAAAATACGTGCAATACGTTTTTCAGACGACTTCAGATCTGCATATGACTATAGCGACAACATTCTAGACACTACTATGCACACTTCAGCTCCGTTACACTTCTCATACACAGACCTTAAGTGGCCACAGACGGTATTAATGGAGGGCAACTAAATTTAAAACGACTCTAAACAATTTTTTTTTTTAAAAAAGAGAAGTTACTGAAAATCTATACGTTGTTTTTGTACTTCCTCATTTCACACGAATTCGGTTTCCGTTGCCCTCGTATACATTTTTAAACGACCTTAAAACAATCGAATCAAATTAAGGCTATGGGAATAACTACGTTTACAGACGAATTCTGTATGGTGTGTGGCAGACAGAACTTTTTATACCACTGCTATTTCATTCATCAACTGTTCCTTTCTCCGGAAGAAAGAATGTCAGTACGTCTACGTCATCGACTCTCTCTCATTTCATCGTCATGACGCTTACGTAGAATTTTTGTGGGAGCAGTTCTGCCGTTTATCGATTCGTCTTGGAACGTTAACGTTTTCGTGGCACATTTCTTTGCTGTAGCGTCTTCCGCTGGAGTTCATTTAACATTCCCGTTATCCTCCGCGCCGCACAGTGGGCCAAATCGCTTCAAAACATAGAGGGAACAGCATTAAAAAAAAAAGAAGGTGCGCGTTCCGGCTTCAGTCCTGCGAAATCTTGTGTAGATTTCTCTACTGCGTGTTGCCCAATGTTACGCTGTTATTCCAGTCTCAAGTCGATATGATACGTGCTGCGGCAGTTGACGGTAAACTGTGAATCGGAAGACGACCATTTTTGACATATTGCTTGTGTCGACTGTTTAATATACGACAGCGATCCTGCCTAGATGTCAGTATAAAATAAGTTGGGGAGCACTCCAGAAGGAATGTTTATGACCTTTTAATGGGTGTGATGACCTATATAGAATTAAAACCAAACTCCTACCTGCATTATCAGAAATCGTTGGTTACAAAATTTCCTCTTCGTGGTTCACATGGCTCTGAGCACTATGGGACTTAACATCTGTGGTCATCAGTCCCCTAGAACTTAGAACTACTTAAACCTAACTACCCTAAGGACATCACACACATCCGTGCCCGAGGCAGGATTCGAACCTGCGACCGTAGCAGTCGCGCGGTTCCCGACTGAGCGCCTAGAACCACGAGACCACCGCGGCCGGCTCCTCTTCGTGGTTTCACTTCTTAAAATGGCACTCCTACTACCTTAATAGTAGTTAAAATCTGTCTCCGTGCACATATTTGCACTTTTCAGCGGACAGTCATTTTTCTGCCGTGCGGCACTACTGAACGGTAAATATAGGTCGCTCATTATTTCATTTATGTCATAAAATACTATCTGCACCAAAAATGTCGTTATGGTTTTTTAATATTGTACTTCTTTTCGAAATGCTGAAGCACTATTCAAATTTTGTACAGAGAACTCTAGAACTAAACCATTTCTACCAATAATTCTGAAAAAAATGTGTATATGTCGAAAGTCGGCTGCCAAGTTCACTGGACTGACAACGTCCTGAAATAATATCCGATGCCGATATGAGATCACATAGTTTTGATGCACGGATATTCCTTGATAGAAGGTGCTCCATTGTAGAGTAGTCGGTTGCCTGAAGATACGCAGGAAGCTCGGAATAAGGACACCCGATATCATCGAGAAGATTTTACACGCAAATATATACATGAGCTTGACGCATGCCTTATTCCGTCGGCTTTTGATATCTTCCCATCCATTCATCCCGAAAGTCCAGAACATTATAATTGAAGAAGATAAACAGATGCCACCTGAGAAAAAGCTGTGCTTCTCGAATCATCTCCCAGTGGTGAAAGCGACAACGAACCTCCTCAAGGCAATAATGAGACAAGTGACAAATTCGACTATCATTTCGACTGATAAATATAAATTGCAGTCTTCAGTACGGCAATTTCGATTTTTAATACGTTAGCTGCGACCTGACAATACATTGTACCCGAAGTTTTACTCGCATCTGCCAGATTCCTAATTTTTGATCCGCCAAATTGGATCCGCCATTTTGAATTTTGTAATTCTGACATCGTATTCCTAATCAGCGACCCTAAAATTCCAAAACTAACGCAATTTTGCAGGATTTTATAGTATGAGGGCGGATCCAGTAGCGCAAACAACCATCAGCAAAATAAATTAACAAAAAGAGAACAGATTCTGTATTATTAGTTAGTTAAGAGTTTATTGTAGTATTGTAGTGGTAGAAGTAGTTGTAGTATTTGAAGAAAATAAGCATCAGAAATAAATAGTTAATACATAAATTTTTTATGGCTCTGAGCACTATGGGACTTAACATCTGAGGTCATCAGTTCCCCAGAACTTAGAACTACTTAAACCTAACTAACCTAAGGACATCACACACATCCATGCCCGAGGCAGGATTCGAACCTGCAACCGTAGCGTCGCGCGGTTCCAGACTGAAGCGCCTAGAACCGCTCGGCCACTGTGGCCGGGCCATCAATTTTTTACTATCCATGGAAATGTGATCTGTATGGCCTATTTTAGCTTTTCAGGTAATAGGCTATAATTATGAATAATAAATAAATACATAAATAATCCATTTTCTGTTATGTCCAAGTATCGAAGCGAGCTAGTCCACCGTGCGCCTTTTAAATGAGATATTATTCAAGGGCGATTACGGATGAAAAAAAGAGTACAAAAACAAATCGAGGAAAATAATTGGTAAAATACCAAACATATCGATTCGGAAAAATACTAAATTACCCAACCACAGAGAAAAATCTTGACGTACCCTACGAGCGAACTTCAGACGAAAAGCACTGATCGGCTACATGTTCTACCAAGGTAGTTATGTCACAAAACTATGTGTCTTCGAGAAACACAGTAGTGCAAGTATTCCGCAAAGTATTTCCTCGACAGTTAAGTCTGAGCCGCAACTATGAACTTTTGAAAGCAAGCGGACCGGCTGAGATTAATGGTGCACAGAAGAGAGGAAAGAACGGTGGTAGCGAAGTGAGCTGATTAGGGAAGGAAAGGAAAGGGAAGTTTCGATCAATTAAGTTACCTGCCTGAGCCGCACGCAATCAAAGGATGATAATTTACTTTATCCGTCTTGATTTTCTCTTCTCTCTTTTTCCCTTCCCTCCCTCCTCCTCCTGTCGCTGGCAGGTAGGATTTATGAGAGGCGGTTAAATCCGGTAGATCCGGCGAACGCGGTCAGGGGAGGTATAATAACAGACCGCTAGGGTGTTGCTCCTGGTCTGCTGTGGATGTTGGCAGCACCGGAGCTGAACAACGTCTTGATAACCCAGCACCGTGAGTTGCAAACCAGGCGTTCGGCGTTCAGAATATTCACGCTAACATATGCTAAATTTTTATTGGCGGTAGTGAGCACACATCAACTTTTGAGTCGATTGAACTGCACCCAAGTAAAATGCAAACTCACTTCATTTGAGAAAATGGGCAATTATGGATGGCCGGCCAATGTGCCCGAGCTGTTCTAGGCGTTTCAGTCTGGAACCGTATGACCGCTACGGTCGCAGGTTCGAATCCTGCCTCGGGCATGGATGTGTGTGATGTCCTTAGGTTTAAGTAGTTCTAAGTTCTAGAGGACTGATGACCTCAGATGTTGAGTCCCATTTGAACCAGTAACTGAACAGGTGAGTTTTAGATATGCAGATTTTGCTGACACACGATTGCTGAAGTGCTAAACGGAGCCAAACTTTACTGGACTTCATTCCGCATCCTCTCCTAACTTGTTCAGTTTCTCAGCTACCTGCTGCACAGTCGTAGCAACGGGACAGAGTATCGTGCGTTGAAAAATGTTTTGCCATCTGTCACATAGTTTGAGCAACAGGTTAGAGCACCAAACGTTGAAAACTGTTACACCATCGGTCACATATTACAAGCAACGGATGAAAACATCACGTGCTGAAAGGTGTTATGCCTCCAGTCCAAGCAGTGGGCTAGAGCATCACGCATCGAAAACCGATAAGCCACCTGTCACATAGTTTCAGCGATGGGATGGGGCATCACACAAAGAAAATCTTTGCACCACCTGTGACATAATTCTAGTAAATGGCTGAGTGCCATGTTCAAAATAATTGTGTCATCTGCCATACAGTCCAAGTAATGAGCTGGAACATCACATGTGAAAAACTACTGTGCCACCTGTCACGATCTTTGAGCGTTGCGTCAGAGCATCATGCACTGAAAACCATTACACCACCTGTCACATAGTCCGAGCAACGTACTGGAGCATCATGCGGTAAAAGCCAAACCGCCACCCGCCGCATAGTTCAAACAAGAGGACAGAGGCCGTAAAAACCGAAATGCTACCTCCACACAGCTCGAACAACGGTACAGAGCATTATACCATAAAAGTAGAATGCCTCGTCTACATAATCCAAACAACGAACCAGAATGTTATTAAGTAAAATCCAACACGGCTCCTGCTACATTGTGAAAACAATGGGTGGGAGTGTCATGCGGTAAAAACCGGTACGCCCCTTACTGCTTTGTCCAATCACTGAGCTGCAGATTCATGTTGTAAAAACCGAAACGTCTCCTGTTAGGCTGGTCCCGGCGGAGGTTCAAGTCCTCCCTCGGCCTTGGGTGCGTGTGTTTGTCCTTAGGATAATTTAGCTTAAGTAGTGTGTAAGCTTAGGGATTGATGACCTTAGCACTTAAGTCCCATAAGATTTCACACACACATTTTTCTCCTGTTATGTAGTCTAAAAAACGACTCAAAGATCCTGTGGTAGCAACTGATATGCCAACTGCACACTGTCCAAACAATGTGCCAGAATTTCACGTGGCAAAAACCGATATCTGACTTGCCGTACTATCCAATCAATGGGCCAAGGTGTCATGTGGTAAAAACTGAACACCAGATGTCACATAGTCCAGAAAACGGGCCAAAGAGTCACGTGGGAAAACTGATATACCACATACCACACTGTCCAAATAACGTGCCGGAGTATCGTGCAGTAGGAACTGAAACGCCACATGTCACATAGTCCAAACAAGGTACCGGTGCATGAAGTGGTGAAAACGGGAATGCCATCTGGCATCACGCAGTATAAAGCCATCTACCACACTAAAGGGCCAGACTGTCATCTAGTAAAAATCGATACCACACTTTCCGCACTAGCCAAACAGCTGTCGAGAGTGTCATGTAGTAAAAACCGACACCACACCTGCTGCACGATGTAATCAATGGGCCGGAGGGTCATGTGGTGGAAACCGAGACACCACTATCACATAGCCTAAAAGACTGGATGAAGGGTCTTGTGATAAAAACTGGTATGCTATCTGTCATACCGTCCAAACAATGTACCAGAGTTTTATGCGGTAAAAACCAAACTATACCTGTCACGTAGTCTAAACAATATACCAGAGCGTCCCGCAGAAAAATCGAAATGCCACAACAGTCCAAACAACGAATTGGAACGCCATGCGGTAAAAACTGATACAATACCTGTCACACTGCCCAAACGAAGGGCCAGACTGTCAAGTAGTAAAAACTGATACCCCACCTGCCACACTAGCCAAACAACTGGCTGGAGTGAAACTTCCTGGCAGATTAAAACTGTGTGCCGGACCGAGACTCGAACTCGGGACCTGTGAGGACGGGGCGTGAGTCGCGCTTGGGTAGCTCAGTTGGTAGAGCACTTGCCCGCGAAAGGCAAAGGTCCCGAGTTCGAGTCTCGGTCCGGCACACAGTTTTAATCTGCCAGGAAGTTTCATATCAGCGCACACTCCGCTGCAGAGTGAAAATCTCAACCGGCTGGAGTGTTATGCTGTAAAAACCGAAACACCGTCAGTTATAGTCTGCATAACTGGCCATAATGTCATGCACTGGGAACAGTTATAGTACCAGTTACGCTGTCCGAGCGATGGGCCACATCATAATGCAGTTGTCACAGTCGGCCGAGGGACTTAATTAGCTCAGCGCAAAGCTGAAGACAGCGCACTCATCATACGTGAAACTCCAAGTATTCACGACTCTTACCAGAAATTTTTATATTCAGAAGTGAGCTTCTCTCTCTGTCATGATCAGCAAGTCGGACCACCCGCTTTCTGTCACAGGTTACTCAGCACCACTGGCGCCAGAGAAGAGCCGACGGTATCACTTTGACGGCGTATGCGGGGGTTCCCCTTTTTGCACCTCTGGCCGCATCGCTAAACGCAGTTTAACGCCCGCCTCCGGCCGCGGGGTAATTTAGCCCCCGGCAGCGCTGCTGCGCCCTAGCGGGGGGCGGCGGCAGGACAGATATACGCCCGCGTTAATTTCCATTTATGTAAATATCGCTTCGACTGGCCGCGCCACGGCGTGCGCTCCGGGCTATTCACAAACCGTTGACCAACTCGCTGGACGTTCTCGCTCTCTCCACAGTCCATCAACACTGCCCGACTCTCCATAAATAATACGACTGCCGGGTAATTCTGCTCGCGCAGGTGTGTGGCTGTTTGGAAAATGTTGCAAACTTTGCGCACATTAACTTCAGTCACGTTTGGGAGTCGCCTCGGATGGACGTATAAAAAGTTTCGACGGGTCACCTTTTCGGTATCTTCACGCGGCGATGCTCACTGCAGCCAGTACGTAATACACCTGGAAACTTCACACATATTTGTATTTGGTAAGCTGTTTCCGTGACGTCTGTCTGAAATTCTCACATCGTGACCAGTCACAAAATTTTAAGTTTCGTTACTTACTATGCGTTTCGGAGCCTTTGCTCCATCGTCAGGTGGCAGTTTCGCTGTTTAGCTCAGGCGCATTGCAAATGGGAAACCAGGGACGTCGAAATATCTGACACACACACACACACACACTATATATATATATATATATATATATATATATATATATATATATATATATATATATATATATATATATATGGTGATTCAGCTGCTGCTACGAATGTCGTATTACGTTAGCTGCACTATTACTGTAACAGAAACGCTATTCAGACAAGCGGCAGCCACATAATGGATATATACAGTAGATTCCCTTCCAGAGCTTTGGACGACTGTTGGCAAACAGAACCATATGATAAAAATACAAGTGAGAACTGACCATGAGTTACATGGTGTTATTGGTCCAAGACATACCTTCATTCTTTGTGTAATTAGTGGCGTTAGTCTCGAATATCTCTGTAAGTTTATTCCGCTTATAGCAGTTAATTCTTCGTAAATGGTTCAGAGACGTTGCCTTGTAGAGTCTGTTTCCCATCAGAAACAACGCAGTTAACAGGAGCAATCAAATTTGGAGGTTTGAAAGTAACAACTTTCCGGTATATAACCCAATGAAAAGATCAGTATATGACTAGCCACGTTAATGTGATGATCTAGTTTCATACACGAAATTTGTGCAATAGGGCGAAGCTGTCTTCGTATACTTTGCCAGTTATTCTACGAGATTCTGACAATGCGCTTCGTATTTGCACAGTGAAATGGCCAGCAACATTGTTCTGTGATGAGAGGTTGCATAAAATGACAGCTGCTGAATCGCCCTGTATAGTGTGTGTGTGTGTGTGTGTGTGTGTGTGTGTGTGTGGGTGGGTGGGTGGGTGTGTTCAAGGTGTAGAAATAAAAGCTTTGAGACTTTCCAATGACATTATAATTCTTTCGGTGGAAGCGAAGGACTTAGAAGGGCTGGTTAAGGGAACGGATGCATGTAAGTCGATTCAAATGAAGCGATGCTGACTGCATTAGATCGGTAAATGAAATACTAACAAGTAGTTGAGTTGTGCCATTTTGGGCAAAAAATAAATAATGATGGCCGAAGTATAGAGGATATAAAATGCAAGAAGAAGGAATGAATTTCCGAAATAGAGAAATTTCTTAGCATCGAATACAAATTTAAGTATTAGGAACTATTTTTCGAAGATATTTTTCTGCAGCGTAATCTTATATGGAAGTGAAGAGAAAAAACGTTTTTAAAATGTGGTCCTACAGATGCAAGATGTCTGTTGGAGGGAGCGAATAACTAAGGAAAAGATACTGTATCTAACTGGGGAAAAAATAAACGTTACCAACTCAGGCATCAAATAATAGTTGGTTTACTATTGCTTCGGAGGAAGGAAACGGCAAACCATTTCATTAGGACCTTGCCTAGTATGGCGGTGCGGGTCGCCCGCGTCTTTCCCCTACACTCTGTCAAGAAGCATGGGACTTCATTTTACTAATGGTAGGAAGTGTGGGAGATATATATTGTAGACCAAAGTTTGAGTGCGGTAAGCAGGGTCAACTGGATCTATAACACATTTCACAAACTTATCACAAAACAACCCGGTCCCACCAGAACTAGGTATGCAGAGTACAGTATGTCATCAAAAGTATCCGGACACCTGGCTGAAAATGACTTAAAAGTTCGTGGCACCCTCCAACGGTAATGCTGGAATTCAATATGGTGTTGGCCCCCCTTAGCCTTGATGACAGCTTGCACTGTCGCAGGCAAACGTTTTATAAGGTGCTGGAAGGTTTCTTGGGGAATGGCAGCTCACTCTTCAGGGAGTGCTGCAGTGAGGAGAGGTATCGATGTCGGTGGGTGAGGCATGGCACAAAGTCGGCGTTAAAAAACATCCCAAAGGTGTCCTATAGGATTTGGGTCAGGACTGTCAGTCTACACACGAGGTCGGCCAATACGATTTTGTGCTGTGCGTGTCTATTCACATTTCCACTTCACTATCACACCGGAAACAGTGGACCTAGGGATGTTTAGTAGTATGGAAATCTCGCGTACAGACGTATGACACAAGTGGAGGGGTGTCCGGATACTTTCGATCACCCAGCGTATTTACGTCGAACTGTAAATACAGTTTACAGTAAGAACACTAACAGATGTTTATTGCTTGCTGTATTCACGGACAATAACAGAGGAAGATGTCCTCATTTGTTTACTGATTTTTCTATATCGTTCGTAGCAACAAATAGCTTGCAGTAGAAGAATGTCTCATCTAGCGAAGATCATGTTTACTGAAGATTTTAATCATGTTCGTTTTCATACTTCCAAATCTCAAAATAGGGGATACTTCTCTTTTTAATAGGCTGTGTATCTTTTTTCTGGCGATCTGACTGCCGCAGATTTTAAAAATCTTACTGCCAGCCGTTAGCGTTATAGCTTGCCAATCTTCACTGCTATTACCCCTTTCTTCCTGCTCCTGCTAGTTAGAACGTATTTGCTACACGTAACTCGAGTGGTATACGATGGACAGACGGAGTGAATTTATAAGAAAATCTAGCGTGGCGCTCCGGAATTTCTATCCGTGCACTGAGTAGCTTCCTACATATTTTTTCCAAACTTTTACAATTTTTGTTTCACTTCGTTTTCTTGTTATTTTTCCTCATCTCGAAGCGGGCCCTTTTTTCCGCCAATTACACCGACACACAATTTTATTATTTTCTCCGCGTTCGAGCGAGCAAATTACGGCAGCGAGGTTTAATCGTGTTCCGAGCGGCAGCATATAATTATTTTAATTATTTTCCCCCCTACTGCCGGAATAATAATATCCATCACACGCTTTTCTTACCCAGCGTCTCCCTCACTCATTCAACCTCTTTCTCTATTTTTCCCTCCGTCTCTCTCCTTCTCCACTCGAATTCTCTCTCTCTCTCTCTCTCTCTCTCTCTCTCTCTCTCTCTCTCTCTCTCTTTTACACACACACACACACACACACACACACACACACACACAGTCGCTCTATTTCTGTCCCTCTCTCTCCCCGTACTTCAGTCTCTGTCTGTCTCACTCTGCTGCTACCGACTACCCGCTCTTTTTCCGGCTGCAGCTCATAGAGGGCATTCGAGCCAATCTGACGCTGTGCGCGGCTCTGAAAAAAACGCGTCTTTGATCGGACGAAGGTCGAGGAGAGCAGACGAGAGCACAGATTCAGGTTTTTCGCTTTTACGGAATCGACTCACGCAAGCCACCGTCTCGCAGACTGGCGTGCATGCACACACGCACTGCGGCTGCGTTCTGGATCGAAACCACTGGTTTCTTTCCTTTATTTTTCTTTTTCTTTTCTCGTCGAGCTATAGATCGTAGTACTTTCAGCTGTCTGCCAACTTATTTTTGTACATCGCGCCATTACATCGTTACCATCGTCCCCCACCTTATTGTGTCTGTCCACGCCTCAGACAGCTGCGTTCCACGCCTTCTTACAGTTCCGTATCACCAGCGACAAGTTTTTAAAAGGGCAACTATCTTATTTCACACAACAAAGAATAATGCAGCAAAGGGGTACGAAATTTGTGAATATTGTGAACATTAAATGCAGTTCAAGTAACCAAGCGGAATATTAAAAGGTAATGTTCACATGCCGGCCGCTGTGGCAGAGCGGTTCTAGGCGCTTCAGTCGGGAACCGCGCTGCTGCTACAGTCGCAGGTTCGAATCCTGCCTTGGGTATGGATGTGTGTGATGTCCGTAGGTTAGTTAGGTTTAAGTAGTTCTAAGTTCTAGTGGACTGATGATCTCAGATGTTAAGTCCCATAGTGCTCAGAGCCATTTGAACCAAGGGAAGAGCCATCTTGAGCCAGTGTTCATATCCGCAAACGGTATGGCGTCATCAGACATTCTATCGTTTTCGTAGTTCACTTCGGTCGATTTTTTTATTTTTTTGTTTATCTTTTTAGAGAGAAAAAACGGAAAAAGGAAAATTATGGAATAAATTCTCGCCGAAGACGAGATCGATAGAGACGCTTGGGTTTGCGATTAGGAGATTCCAAATTTGTACTTTTATTTTCCGCCCTAAAATTTGTAAAACCTTCCGTATCAACAGATTAAAATAAAGAGCAGAACAACACAAAATCACGTTCATCTTTCACTCTCACACAAACATCGAACATGCTTCGTTATTATGCAGGCTATAAATGAAGAAAAGATAAGAAATTTTTTTTAGATCTGACTAGCGGCTTATTACCAAGAATAATCGAGAAACACGCCACGTAGACTTAAAGTTATACCGAGACGTCTAAGAGTTGGGAAGATATAATTAAGCCTGAAACTGGTTATGATGAAATATATCGTTTCAGTAGTTACCAAGTACTTTCATTTTCTTGTTCTTCCTTCTAAAAATGGTATCTTGTGGTCCAGCACATACTATCTTATGTTGCCTTTTATTGCATTCTTCAAATCTACGACTTTCTTTAGACCAGTAAGTATTCACATCCTTATGATGACTGTTTGGCTTTAAGAAAGGTAAAGGCACCAGAGAGGCAGTTCTGACGTTGTGACTGGTAATGGAAGCAAGAGTGAAGAAAAAGCAAGACACGTTCATAGGATTTGTCGACCTGGAAAAAGAGTTCGACGATGTAAAATGGTGAAAGCTGTACGAAATTCTGAGAAAAATGGGGGTAATCTATAGGGAAAGACGAGTAACAAACAAAATGTACGTACAATAAGCAAGAGGGAACAATAAGATTGGAAGACCAAGAACACAGTGCTCGGATTAAATAGGGTGTAAAATAGGGATTTCGTCTTTCGTTCCTACTGTTCGATCTATACATCGGAAAAGCAATGACAGACATACAAGAAAGGATCGAGTGGTATCAAAGTTCAAGTGAAGGAATATCAGTAATTAGACTCGCTCATGACATTGCTATCCTCAGTGAAAGTGAAGAAAAATTACAGTATCTGTTGAATGGAATGCACAGAGTAATGAGTAATGAATATGGATTGAGGGTAGATCGAATAAGGACGAATGTAATGGGAAGTATCAGAAACGAGAACACTGAGGAACTTATCATCAGAACTGGGGATCACGAAGCAGAGAAGTTAAGGAATTCTGCTACCTTGGCAGCAAAATAACACTTGACGGACGGAGCAAAGAGGACATAAAAAAACTGACTAGTATTTGCAAAAAGGGCATGCAATGCCAAGAGAAGCCTAGTAGTTTCAAATACAGATTTTAATTAGATGAAGATATTTTTGAGAATGTACGTTTGGAGCACAGAATTGTATGACAGTGAGACAAGGACTGTGGGAAAACCGCAACAGAAGACAATCGAAGTCTTTGACAGATGGTGCTACAGATTAACGTTGAAAATTTAGTGGACTGATAAGGTAAGAAGTCAGGAGTTTCTACGCAGAATCGGCGAGGGAAGGAATATATGAAAAATACCGACAAGAAGGAGGATAGAAAGATAGGACATCTGTTGAGACATCGGGGAACGACTTCCATGGGATGAGCGGGAGCTGTAGAGGGTAAAAACTGTTGAGGATGACAGAGATTGGAATACATCCAGCAAATAATTGAGGACGTAGGTTGCAAGTACTACTCTGAAATGAAGAGGTTGGCACAGGAGAGGAATTCGTTGGCTGATCGCATCAGACCAGTCAGATGACTGGAAATGACTGTAAAATATGTCACTGGGATTTGTTCCTCGTATCCGGAAACAGTGTGTCAGTCTTGTGACTGGTTGAATGTGAAGCACGACGACTTCGTATCTTGCGCCAATCTCTTCATCTGAGAGTAGCACCTGAGACCATCGTTCTCACTAAATTGCACCCCACATTCCAGACTTTGCCATCCACAGTTTTACCGCGGGGATTATTCCCCAGTGTCTTATATCGTTTTCCTTAGGCCTATATCGTTTCTTTATTGATTTTTCGGAGTCCCCACTTATTTCTTGACTTATCAATCCACCTGCTCTGCGGCATACTTCTCCCGGCCAGTAGTTCCATACGATCATTTCATTTCACTTCCAATGTTTTCAAAAAATACCTCTACCTGTCTAAGTATTTGGTCACTGTTCTACATCTACATTTGTACTCCGCAAGCCGCCCAACGGTGTGTGGCGGAGGGCACTTTACGTGCCACTGTCATTACCTCCCTTTCCTGTTCCAGTCGCGTATGGTTCGCGGGAAGAACGACTGCCGGAAAGCCTCCGTGCGCGCTCGAATCTCTCTAATTTTACATTCGTGATCTCCTCGGGAGGTATAACCAGGGGGAAGCAATATATTCGATACCTCATCCAGAAACGCACCCTCTCGAAACCTGGACAGCAAGCTACACCGCGATGCAGAGCGCCTCTCTTGCAGAGTCTGCCACTTGAGTTTGCTAAACATCTCCGTAACGCTTTCACGCTTACCAAATAACCCTGTGACGAAACGCGCCGCTCTTCCTTGGATCTTGTCTATCTCCTCCGTCAACCCGACCTGGTACGGATCCCACATTGATGAGCAATACTCAAGTACAGGTCGAACGAGTGTTTGTAAGCCACCTCCTTCGTTGATGGACTACATTTTCTAAGGGCTCTCGCAATGAATCACAACCTGGCACCCGCCTTACCAACAATTAATTTTATATGATCATTCCACTTCAAATCGTTCCGTACGCATACTCCCAGATATTTTAAAGAAGTAACTGCTACCAGTGTTTGTTCCGCTATCATATAATCATACAATAAAGGATCGTTCTTTCTATGTATTCGCAATACATTACATTCGTCTATGTTAAGGGTCAGTTGCCACTCCCTGCGCCAAGTGCCTATCCGCTGCAGATCTTCCTGCATTTCGCTGCAATTTTCTAATGCTGCAACTTCTCTGTATACTACAGCATCATCCGCGAAAAGCCGCATGGAACTTCCGACACTATCTACTAGGTCATTTATATATATTGTGAAAAGCACTGGTCCCATAACACTCCCCTGTGGCACTCCACTTTAACGTCTGTAGACGTCTCTCCACTGAGAACAACATGCTGTGTTCTGTTTGCTAAAAACTCTTCAATCCAGCCACACAGCTGGTCTGATATTCCGTAGGCTCTTACTTTGTTTATCAGGCGACAGTGCGGAACTGTATCGAACGCCTTCTGGAAGTCAAGTAAAATGGCATCTACCTGGGATCCTGTATCTGATATTTTCTGGCTCTCCCTACTTTCTTCAGTGCTTGTTTGATACATGGGTTGCACAGCAGAGGAGAAAAGCAGATTGCCTCCCTTTCCTTACAGCAACATTCAGACGGAATTCCGATGATGACGACTGAGGCTACGTCGCCAGACTTTCTCCGTCTTGCGTGACGCGCAGCCCAGAGGGCGGTGACAGACGGCGCACTGCGTGGGCGCCGACAGCTGACATGCGCCGCATTGTTGGGGCCCGCGCGCCTGGGTCACGTGACGCCGTATCTGGCGCCATCTGCATAATGGCGGCTGCGCGTTTTCACCGCCATGACTGACGGGCCAATTATGGCGGCCGCTGCGGCCCTTCAATCTCGAGATGAGGGATGGAGATTCTGGCGCGGCCCGCGGCGGTCTGCACGAGCACGGGGCTGACCCAGACAGCTTCCTCACGCTCGGCGATGGAGTACCACTTTTCACATGATATCTTGTGAACCGTGGATGAAGGGTACCAGACGGATGCCATATTCCTTGACTTACGGAAACCGTTTGACTCGGTGCCCCACTGCAGACTCCTAACTAAGGTACGAGCATATGGGATTGGTTTCCGAGTATGTGAGTGGCTCGAAGACTTCTTAAGTAATAGAACCCAGTACGTTGTCCTCGATGGTGAGTGTTCATCGGAGGTGGGGGTATCATCTGGAGTGTCCCAGGGAAGTATGGTAGGCCCGCTGTTGTTTTCTACATAAATGATCTTTTGGATAACAATGTGCGGCTGTTTGCTGATGATGCTGTGGTGTACGGGAAGGTGGTGTCGTTGAGTGACTGTAGGTGGATACAAGATGACTTGGACAAGATTTGTGATTGGTGTAAAGAATGGCAGCTAACCCTAAATATATATAAATATAAATTAATGCAGATGAATAGGAAAAAGAATCCCGTAATGTTTGAATACTCCGTTAGTAGTGTAGCGCTTGACACAGTCACGTCGATTAAATATTTGGGCGTAACATTGCAGAGCGATATGAAGTGGGACAAGCATGTAATGGCAGTTGTAGGGAAGGCGGATAGTGGTCTTCGGTTCATTGGTAGAATTCTGGGAAGATGTGGTTCATCTGTAAAGGAGACCGCTCATAAAACACTAATACGACCTATTCTTGAATACTGCTCAAGCGTTTGGGATCCCTATCAGGCGGGATTGAGGGAGGACATAGAAGCAATTCAGAGGTGGGCTGCTAGATTTGTTACTGATAGGTTTGATCATTACGCGAGTGTTACGGAAATGCTTCAGGAACTCGGGTGGGAGTCTCTAGAGGAAAGGAGGCGTTCTTTTCGTGAATCGCTACTGAGGAAATTTAGAGAACCAGCATTTGAGGCTGACTGCAATACAGTTTTACTGCCACCAACTTATATTTTGCGGAAAAACCACAAAGATAAGATAAGTGAGATTAGGGCTCGTACAGATTCATATAGGCAGTCATTTTTCCCTCGTTCTGTTTGGGAGTGGAACAGGGAGATAAGATGCTAGTTGTGGTACGAGGTACCCTCCGCTACGCACCATATGGTGGATTGCGGAGTATGTATGTAGATGTAGGAGAGGACTCACCAAGCGTCTGTCCCGAGATCAAAATTACCGCGCAGCATTTGCAGTTTTCCAATACGAAGGGAATTATCGGAATGGGACGATAATCGGTAGATGTGATGTACAGGTACAGACAAACGAGTATTTTCGATTTCAGAAAAAAAACTGGATAATTTATTCAAGAGAAAGAGCTTGGCAAAGTGAGCAAGTCAATAACGTGTTGGTCCACCTCTGAACCTAATACAAGCAATTATGCAGCTTGGCACTGAGTGACAGAGTTGTTGGATGTCCTCCTGAGGGATACCGTATCAAATTCTGTCAAACTGGTGCGTCAGACTGTCAGAATCCCGAGCTCGTTGGAGGGGCCTCTCCATAATGCTCCAAATGGTCTGAGTTGGGGAGACATCCAGCGATCTCGCTGGCCAAGGAACGGTTTGGCAGGCACAAGACCAACAGTAGAAACTCCAGCCGTGACCGGACGAACATTATCCTACTGAAATATGAGCCCAGGATGGCTTGCCATGAAGGGCAACAAAACGAGGCATCAATATCGTCGACGTGCAGTTATGCTGTAAGGGTGCTGCAGATGACAACCAAAAGGGTTCTGACATAAAAAGAAATGGTACCACACACCATCACTCCTGGTTGTCGAGCCGTATGGTCGGTGACAGTCAGGTTGGTACCCCGCTGCTGTCAGGACCGTCTCGACATAAGTCTTCGTTGGTCATCGCGGCTCACTTCGAAGCGGGTCTCATCAGTGAAGGGAATTCTAATGCATTCAATGAGATGCCAGGCCCCGGTGGCCAGCGAGGACGTGTCTGGAGACGCCTACACAGTGATGGGTTACCAATCTGTCTGTCGACCGCCATACAGAGCGACACCCAACAGTGATGACTTGATGTAGAATTTCTTTTCATAGCAGGACTCTTTTCGTTGTTATGCGCGGCATCTTTACAGCCTGGACGATATTCTTAGCACGGTCTTGTTGCCTTTCATCGCAAGCCACCTTGGGCTTATATTTCAGCAGGATAACGCCCGCCCACACATGGCGGTAGTTTTCACTGCTTCTCTTCGTGCTTTCCAAATCCTACCGAAGCCATCAAGGTCGCTGGATCTTCCCCAACTGAGAACGTTTGGAGCAGTATGGACAGATCCCGTCAACCAGGTAGGGATTTTGACGATATGAAGTGCCAACTGGACAGAATTTGACGGGATACCCCTCAGGATCACATCAAACAACACTGTTAATGCCAAGCTGAGAGGTGGACCACTGCGTTAGTGACTTGCTCTATTTGTGAAACTCCTTCTTTTGAATAAATTCAATTTTTCTGAAACTGTAATCATATGTCAGTCTGTACATTTACATCGCATCTACTAGTTCCTGTTCCATTCAGATAATTCCTTCGCGGTGAATCATGTTTCTCGGTCTTAGAGATCAGATTGGCTGTTTCTCTTCTAGTGTTTTAGTACAACGGGAGATATTTATTAAGTAATTTCTTCATTTTATACTTTATGTTATTTTAATTTTTAGATATCTTCCACATTCTGATTCTTTTTGAGAGGTAAAAAGCGAAACTCTTTACTTAGAGTGCACTCGTATCACTGCGGGCTGCGATTTATTATTTAAAGCTCAAAACTGATCTCTACTTTTAGTATTCGACTCGCCTACTTATGAAGCAAGCGTGAGGACTGCGTGTCAGTGCTACTGGGCTATGCAAACATTTTATGGTTTCACTATAGACCAAGCTTTTGCTGTCATAGAGAAAAATAGTTTGTAAATTTCTCTCGTTTTGTTGTTCTGACTATGTGTTGGAATTTTTTAATCGTAAGACGGCCTGAAGATGGTACCGTGTGCCGGAACCGGTCATCCTTAGGGAAAATGAAAAATTGCTGCTGTAGACTGAAACATATTATTTACAATATGAAAAGTTTCAATGTATGACATGAATAACTTCATCTGAACAAAATGAGTGGATACATGAGAATGAAACCAATGAAGTTGCAGCGACATGAAATGAGTGCAGACCAATCATCAGATATGATTTACTTACAATGTAATCAGTATGTCACACCTGTGGCTTCCCTATATATCTTAGGAGTTAAGGCGACTTGCTTTCGAAAATTAGGAAATCGTCGTTCGAATTCATAAGGGCACAAATTGTCATGATTGTTACCGAGGTCTTCGTCACGGTAACTATGCTTTTTCCTACATAAAAAAGCAGCGCCACAAGACTAGTGAAATAGGCGAAGGAAGTTACAGTTGAGCCTGAACGTAAATGAATAACGCATTGAGAACAAATCATGGAGAGGTCCATTACTGTTAGCTTATGCTATTGGTGATGGGTCAATGGAAACAGTAACTACCACGAAATACGTTGTAGTAACCTTCCAGAGCTACCTATAGCTGTACGACCACATAAAACTAGATGTACGAAAAGCAGATTTCAGACTGAGATTCACTGGAAGACTCTCGACGAGATGTAACTCATCCACGGAAAAAGTGGCTCACAAATTCTTGCTACGATGTACGTGATGATTCGCTTGTTCATTCGTCGTGGATGGATGGCTTTAAATGTTGTACGTGTCGGCTAAATAAGTATAATGTTCAAGAAGTTTGCAATTAAGTCTCAGTCATTATAACACTCACCAAACAGCACGCTGCAGCGTAAGCAACTCGCGAAAACTCACCTGCAAAAAGACAGAAAGAGAACAATTAGTTTTCCAACAAAATAGACGGTGCATAACTATCAAGATAAACATCACAAAGTCTGAATCAATTTGACTGAAAGCAACTACAATTTTGCGCACTGGAGTTTAGAATTAAGGATGAGAGCTGTTTTCCAGTACGGGCGATTTCTGAGCGAGTATCACGACAGCTGTAATGTTGCAACTTTCGAAGGCGATAGAGACGACAATGCAGTTATCTCACCGCTCTCATATTCGGGAGGACTGTGGTTCAAATCAAATGGTTCAAATGGCTCTGAGCACTATGGGACTTAACTTCTGAGGTCATCAGTCCCCTAGAACTTAGAACTACTTAAACCTAACTAACCTAAGGACATCACACACATCCATGCCCGAGGCAGGATTCGAACCTGCAACCGTAGCGGTCGCGCGGTTCCAGTCTGTAGCGCCTAGAACCGCTCGGCCACCCCAGCCGGTTGTGGTTCAAATCTCTGTCTGAGAATCCTGCAATACATTTTATGTGGTTTCCATAAATAGATTGAATACGAGTGCCGGATACTTTCCTTCAAAGGGCAAGGCCGACTTCCTTGCCTGTCCTTTTCCAATCCGAGCGTATCCTGGCATAATTTCTGTGAGGTATACTGATCATGAGCCGTGTATTTGGTTTGGGTACGGCAGCGCTTTGCTGCGTGTAGTGCTGTTGGAAGTGTTTTGCCGTTGCCTTCCTTCGACTTGTCAACTGAGTTGGCCAGCCAGTTGAAGGCGGACCTACAGCTTAACGTAGACTCGGGCACCACATTGGTACGCGGAGTTTTTCATATACTGTAGTGGGACGAAATTGAAGCGTCACCCATCCACCAGTGTCAGCCCAGTTTGCAGGTGAATATAAGTTTAATTTAGTTTTGTTTATGTATTTTTGTAATATTTGTAATTGTTGTGAAGTGTCTAAAGTTTTTGTATTTTTTTATGTTTCATGTACGGAGAGGGCGGCGCAACGAACGGAGACAGCATCTTCGTTGCCGGGACCGGAGAGAAAATCGCTGGCCACTATACGTCGCGGGTAGACACCCAAAGAGCGACAGAAGATTCTGAAACCGATTTGTTGCGTCGTGCTTCTAAAAACTGAAAATGAATAATTTGTAATGTTTTGTACAACAATGACGTCGTAGAGAGTTTAATCTTATTGATACTGTTAGTTTTGTCTTATCAAGGCTCAGGTTCACGTCTGTATCTAGGAAGATAATAAACTAGTGGATGCTACTAAAGTTGAAATATGTGTTCTGAGGATTTATTTATGAAGAATTATGTGAATGAATTAATAATATATTTGACAAGATTATTGAATTTTGACAGCGTTCATCGCGACTTTGAATCTCAAAAAGTTTATTCAATGTGGTTCTAATATCGATTAAATCAGATAACGTGTATCAATATAATTTCTGAGGAGAAACAAACGACATCTAAAAATTGAAAAAGTTTTACGCAAACCAATTGGACTGAGTGACGTAATTCTGTGCATACGACTCAAATGATGTTTTACAGTTTCGTTCAAGATCCATTCTGAGACAACTTAAAAAGAATATAAATAATTTGAAGTGGGTTGTAACTGACGTAGGTGACGAAGTCTACACATGGTCATATGTTAAAAGAAAATCATTCATACAAAACTTGCGTCGTTACACTACAACACAAAGCGTATTTTTCTTTAAATGTCACGGATTCCTATGAGAGACCATACTGGTCAAAACTAGAAGAAGACTTCCTCTAACGACCTGACCTAATATTGTGCTAATTTTCTATGCCGTCTCTTGCGAAAGCCGCCTCGTAACACAAATTACTTGTCGCCACTAAAACGGTGCGTATCTCAACACGCACCGATTTCTGGACAAATAATTGCAGAAACTCTTACTGTAGGAATATGTGACACGTTTTTTTAAACCCTCTGTATACATATGATTGGCAGAAACGAAACTAGCGACGCACGACTGAAAACAATTCTATGACACAAAGTTCCAGCATACTGATGGAGGATAGGACCAACAACTTGGGTATTAAATATTTTTATTTTCTTCCAATATCCGTCACAATTGAGACAATAGTCATTTTTTGTGGTGACTAGTTTCGGGTCATCACGTCTATTTTAAAACCATAGCTTTGGACATACGCGTAATCATACAGTGCACCGGTATAGGGCCTGCAAGTTAGTAACCATATATCCATTATTTGTCGTTACAAATCGTTACTTGAATACTAAATGTTAAACTTAATATGAGCGATTTCTTTTCAATCTAATGCAAATTGCTGCGTTGTACTGCATATTCAAATGAAGTTTAGTATTTCGTATTCACGTAGAAGGGAGGACGACGTCCCGTCAACAGTGACGTCATCAGAGACAGCACAAGCTCTGGTCAGGGGAAGACGGCGGAGGAAGTCGGTCGTGCCCTTTCAAAGGAACCATCCCGGCATTTGCCTGAAGCGATTTAGGAAAATCACAGAAAACCTAAATCAGGATAGCCAGAGGCGGGTTTGAATCGTCGTCCTCCCGAATACTGCGCCACCACGCTCGTTTTGTATTTATGTTATGATTTCTAGCGACGAATAATGCACATCCAGTTACTCACACGTACATTGCTGTAATGTATGATAACACGTACTTCTAAGGCTATGGGTTGAAAATGATTGTTATGCCCGGAACTAGTCACCGCAAAGAAATGACTATTATCGCAACTGTGACGAATATTGGAAGAAAATAAAAAAAAAAATCTACGACGATCTGAGGCTTCAGCCACGACTCATACAATTCATAGTTCCACATTTTCTCACTGAAACATACGCCATGCTCGTCTTGTACATTTTCTGTTGATTACTGGAATATTGTAAGATCAATATTTTTCCAATTTAAAATTTACTGTTGATTTTGCCGTCTCAGCTGCACATTTACTTTTGTGGTAAAGCTATATCGAACAGAGTTGACCGTTTTCAGGCCTAAAACAAATTGAAAAACTAAATAAGCATAGTATTTTACAGTCAGTAGAAAACTATTGCATATAATTGGTATTTATTTACGTAGCTTCGTAAGCAACTACACACAACACTACTGTGGCACGTAGGTATGAATTACGGTTAAAATAGGTAGCTAATGGATGGAAGAGAGGGGAACAGGGGGTAGTAGAAAGAATATGTAGATCAACTTGGATAGAGGAGAGAAAACGTGGAGAAGCAATGAGTAGAATGGCATGAGCATAAAGTATTGCGTAAAACATTGTCAAGTGTAACAGAGAAGGGTTTACGCTAAGATTAATTAAATATGAAAAAAATTCTTTTTCCTTTTGAACTTCCAGATTTTTCCGAGGATTTAATCTTAAAAGCACCATATGCTAAAATCCTCTAAAACTGAAGTGAGTCATCCTGTTTAAATTACATTACGTGTAACACAGTGAAACGTGTCTCATTAAGAGACAATTATCATGATCCCATCAATTCGGCTTTTACAATTTGTTTCAGTTCAAGGCTCCAGCATTCTCGCCCTAAAATATCTAAAATTAGATGCGAGGCAGAGATCACTTGCATGGAACATGTAATTTCTGGACATTGTGACTTATTTGGAACGAGGGGTTTGGTAGAGGAAGCATACACGAAGTAGCTGGTTATTCGCAGGAGTCCATCGTATTCCACGCTATAATAATTTGTCGGAAACTGTATCGCACGGAAGAAATAACAGGTCCGAGGAAAACACAGAAAATTCCGGCAAAACGCTCACGCGAGGCCGTTACGAATAACTTACGACAGCTTGAGAACCATTATTTGAGCGACGTAAAAGCTTCGAGTAATATGCCAGCGGAAGCGCGCCATTACTGTTTCGATCAGTAAAAGATGTGGTTGGTGGTCCGAAAGGTCAAAGAGAGGAGTGTAGCTACTTTCTGCACTTTCTTAAATAAAAAAAATAAAAAAACAAGAATTGCAAGAAAATATCTACTTGCAGATGAAGGTGAAGGAGTGTAATGCAACGGGGGATACAATTTACCGAAGACGGTTTGTGAAAACGAGTTGTAGGTTAACTAGGGCCACTGTAGGAGGTGATTAGAGGAAATAATAGAGAGGAGGAAAATACTAAATAGAACTGTTCCGGAATGTAGGTGTCAGACGTATCGTGGCCGAAGATATGAGTGTAGTATATGAAGAAATTGAGTAGCATTCACATGCAGTTCGATAAGCATTCCCGTACTCCTTGCATATTCCTTCTTTACAGTCGTCGTCCGGCACACAGTGAGAATAGCTCATGGACCCAGACAATTGCATAAGGAACCTTCTGATGTGAAAAACAACTGTACAGAGGCACCGAAACAACGGTAAGGAAGAGATGAACTTTCCATTCTATCCATACGTCGAAATACTAAGATTCACCAAAACACAGGTATACGCTGTGATTAGCTGGTAAAGTCCTCAATACACTTCAACCGAGAGAGAAGTGGAAAGATCCATCCAAATATGGAAGCCATAGCCTTGGGACTGACACAGTAATATCGAAGCTCTCAGCTTCTACTTCTTTTACTTTCGAAAAAGACGGATCAAATAATATGCTTTAAATTTTCCTTGAAAAAACATGGAATAATATGCAGGACTGTTTTCCAAATGTTGGCTGTGGCGTTTGACGAATATACTATGCGTAAGACAAGAGTTTACGAGTGATATAAACGTTTCAAAGATGGTCAATATGACGACTGCCCTGGACGCCCTAACCCATCAATTACTGACGCCAATGTGGAAGAAGTGAATAAAATGGTAATGGAAAATCGCCGAATCACCATCAGAGAGGTTGCTGCACATGCCAAGCAGTTTTTTCGGATGTTTTGGGCTTGAAACCTGTGTCAGCACAGTTTGTTCCGAAACTGCTGCATACGACCAAAAACGACGTCACGCAGACATCGCTACAATCTGTAAGGCTACAACAGGTTACGAAACACTGGTATACGGGTATGACGTCCGTATCACGGCCCAGTCGTCCCAATGGAAACTCCCCGAAGGCCGAAAAATTTCGACATGTTTGATCACATGTGAAGGTTCTTCTCGATGTTTTCTTCGATTACAACAGGATTGTGCGTCATGAGTTCCTGCCTAACGGTCGTACGGTCAGGAAGGAATGCTGCCTGGAAGTATAGTGCTTTGTGTAAAGGAATCCGAAGAAAACGACGAGAACTGTGGCAAAATCTCTCGTAGAAATTTCATCACGGTAACGCTCCCGTTCACAATTTAACGCTTGATCGTGATTTTTTGGAAAAAAAAACAAAACCGCTACGTTGACACAGCCACCGTATTCGCCGGAAATGGCCCCCTGCAATCCCTTTATATTCCCCAGGCTGAAGAGAACCATGAAAGGAAATTGGTTTGTCACCACTGATGAGATAAAAATCGCTCAGGGAGCTGAACACAATAACGGAAAATGAGTTTCAGAAGTGGTTCCAAGATTGGAAAAAGCGCTGGAATAACTGTATTGTATTTGAGAGGGATTTCTCAGAAGGGGACGAAGTGGACATTGTTGAATGAATAAAGTTTATCTTTGAAAAACAATAATTCACTTTATCTTCTCTTCGCACCTCGTATGATCGTAGGTTTTCTTCGCTCTGGATCCAGGAAGACGAGTTGGGGGTTGTTTGGGGGAAGAGACAAAACAGCCAGGTCATCGGTCTCATTGGATTAGGAAGGACGGCGAAGGAAGTCGGTCGTGCCCTTTCAAAGGAACCATCTCGGCATTTGCCTGGAGTGATTTAGGGAAATCACGGGAAACCTAAATCAGGATGTCCGGACGCGGGATTGAACCGTCATTCAGGAAGACGGTTCTGCAGCTTCGCACCATGGTGACCTTCGTGATACTGGAACATGAAGAGGACGAAATGTGATCTTTCTCGCCAAGAACCGAGTCAACTGCGCGTCCGACATTATCCTCTTACGTCCACCCACCTTAACCTACTGGTAGCTGGTGAACGGCACTTTCATCGGCCAGCCAGTTTACACGCGGTTCTCCCATTGTGCACCGTACTTTCATCAAAATTTACGTCATCACAGTTGTTGACCGTGCTCCCACCATCTTGCCACTGTAAACGATCATACGCTTTTTTCCCCTCTGGTCTCAGGAAAACGGTTCTGGAACTTGGCACCTCCCTTGCCTTCTTGATACTGGAACATGATGAAATTTGATCTTCCTCGCCAAGACTGCGCGCCCATTATCCTTGTACGTTCACTCACCTTTGTCTACTGGTAACTGGTGGACGGAAGCTCATAGGCCACCCACCTTACGCACGGTGCCCCAATTATGCCAGTACAGTCATCGAAAATTGCCATAGTTGATGTACAGTCCTCCCGCCATCTAACCACTGTGGATGGTCATACGCTTTCTTCGCTCTGGGCTCAGAAACACGGCTCTGGAACTTCCCAATTCGATCGCCTTCGTGATACTGAAGCATGAAGTGGATATCATGTGGTCTTTTTGACAATACAAACGAATGAACTGCGCGTCTCCCATTATCCCCGTACGTCCAGCTACCTTTGACTACTGGTAGCTGGTGGCCGGCAGCCTCTGTACGCGCGGTCCACCCCATTAGGCGCCGGCGGGCGGCATCGACATTCATCCCGCACCTGTGGAAAGCCAGCGGCGCCCCGCGTCTGCAGCCGCCGCCTCGGCCGGTGGTCTCTGCAAAAAGTCGCCATCGGCGCTGCCGGCCGCGCGGTTCCCTAATTGGACGCCGGCCTGCGCGTCTCGCCTTCACTCAAAACAGGGACGATCGCTCGCCTCGCTGATCCGGCTCTGCCCTATTCGGAAGTCCGCAGGGAGGAAGAGATCGCGCCGTCCAACGGCCGCGGGCAGGGACGACCAGTGGCCGGAACAAAAAGCGAAACAGATCCGCCTCGGAGATGGGGGCAGCTAGTCGGGAGACAGTCGGAGATACCCGACGCTGTTGACGTCTGCACACTCCAGTGAAACACTTGCCCAGTGCGCAGCAAAGGATCGAAATTGTCATGCTCTAGCTTTGAAGATCTAAAGGGGAGAGGGGAAGGGAGAGGGGAGGGGGGAGGGAGTGTGACAGGAGGGGGTGTTGGGGGCGGAGGGGGGGCAGCGCTAGGGGCTGCTTTTCTCCAAGGCAGTGGTCGCCAATTTTTTTTGTTCAAGAGGCAGTACTGAGATCGTGGGATGGCATCTCGCCGGGCAGCATGTCTACCCATCTTATTATTAACTGGTAACCTACACTGAAGGGCCAAAGGAACTGGTACACCTGCCTAATATCTTGCAGGGCCCCTGTGAGCACGCAGAAATGCAGCAACACGACGTGGCGTGGACTCCACTAATGTCTGAACTAGTACTGGAGGGAACTGACACCTGAATGGCAAATGGCTCTGAGCACTATGGGACTTAACATCTATGGTCATCAGTCCCCTAGAACTTAGAACTACTTAAACCTAACTAACCTAAGGACATCACACAACACCCAGCCATCACGAGGCAGAGAAAGTCCCTGACCCCGCCGGGAATCGAACCCGGGAACCCGGGCGTGGGAAGCGAGAACGCTACCGCACGACCACGAGATGCGGGCGAACTGACACCTGAATTATGCAGAACTGTCCATAAATCCGTAAAAGTAGGAAGGAGTAAATACTACTTCTGGAGAGCATGGCCGCAGCGATGTCGGAGATTCGATGTTTTACCGGACTCCTCACATTCACAGTATACTCATGAAATGGTCGTACAGGAAAATCCCCACTTTGTCGCTACCTCGGAGATGCTGTGTCCCATTGCTCGTGCGCCGACTATAATAACACTTTCAAACTCACTTATATCTTGATTTATCGTAGCAGCAGTAACCGATTTAATAAGTGCGCCAGACACTTGTTGTTTTATATAGGCGTTGCCGACCGCAGTGCCGTATTGTGCCTGTTTACATATCTCTGTATTTGAAAACTTACTCCTATACCAGTTTCTTTGGCGCTACAGTGTACATACTTCATTAAATTGTGAGCCCCTAATAGATTATCTATCTTAAGGGCACGATAATTTGGTCACCGGTCCCCAAATACAGAGCGTTGGAAATCGGCAATGTTCGGAACACTTCGTGTCGACTGTCCTTTGTTTCAGGCTGATGCCACCCTCAGTGACCCCAAAGTCGTGACACTGTAATTACATGACGAAGTTTCATAAATTTACACATGTGGTGCTGTACTTGATGGAAGGTGCCGACGTGGAGGGGCTATGATTGGCTTGAAGCACAATATGGTGATTCTCCCGTGTCGTGGCCAAACTGGAATCTTGGCTTGGATGCCTGCTCTCACGTGCCCACGCAGTCGTACACTGGACCACTAACACATTCGAATGTCCTGAAATATGGATACTGCACAGTTCGAACAGCGGGCCAAATGGGCTCCCTTCCGAACAATGTCAGTTGCTGATAACGCTATCTCAATCGAGTGGGCGGGCATCTCCCTTTCCTTCACAGTAATCACTCAACATCTAACGTGGTTCACGCCCCTATAAACCCTACCAAGCCTGGTAACGACACTAAACACGAACTTCAGTAATGCGTTCTGATGGCTGTTCTGTCACAGAGAATTGCAGCTGTAATCATTTACATCATTTACGTAACTGCCGATGGCGTCTGTCTGGCCATGTTGTTACACTGGAATCCGATGATTTTTTTTTTTTTGGCTGATTCACATTTTTGCCAGGCAGTGTAACTGAGAGCTTCAGGTGGTGGGGAACAAGCTTCTTCTTAAATAAAAGAATAAAAAATAACTGATGGTTTCAATGCCTGTGTTAGTATTCGTGCGTCAGTGGGCTAAAACGACGATATGTATTTGTCTCCCTGTGCGGGAATCAAGAACTGTATGAACGTAGGGGTCGTGACTATATGATACATAGAAGTTCGGATCGGTTCTGGAGGCGTGCACGGATAACCGAAGTGGTTGAGGCGACCTTTCGCGATAAGCGCGAAATCCTGGTTCGAGTCCCGGTCTGGCATAAATTTTCATGTATCGCAAAGAGCTGATGCATATTCGCAGAATGCGAATTTGTGATTAAAAAAAGAATCGATTTAATACAAAACACAACCCCTTCTAGCGACCCACCAATCCTCCATATCGTAAAGGAACGTGAACAGGAAAATGAATGATTTTTTCAAAAGACAAAGGCGTGAGATAATGTCTCGGGGAACGTACCGTTCTTTACTCTAGTCATTTCTAAGAATTTACCAATATGCTTCCAGAGAGAGAGAGATTCCATTCCAAGTCTTTCGACGTAAAGCTCAAATTGATCACGGCCAATGAGCATAGCCAATCCGACAGCAGTGGATTTCACACTAACATCCGTCGTTTTTGAATGCTATTCCAAAATAATGTCTGCCGTTTGCGATTATTTTCATATTGAACTCCATTCCCTCCCACACCCAACTATCTACAGACATTAGGCTTTCCTTTGATAAAACCGGCATGGAAAGTATTTCAGGCACCGTAAGATAGGCAACCAAGTTGACATATTAATCAACTGTAGCGAATGATGTAAGCAGGGTAGCCTATCGTAAGGTGCACGAAATATTTTCCAGGCCAGTTTCATTTCGCCCAGCCTTGTACTACGCGCTCTGCTAGGCGATCTTTGTGAGACAGGAGCTGCCTTGAACTATCTACCAAAATTATTACGCATTCTAAGACAGTACTACGACAACGATGGTTTATTATTTCATCCTTTCCTTTTTCGCTCATGTTACAGAAGCGAACATAGCAGAGTCGTATCTGCTACGACCAGCGGCAGCTGCTACTTGCTGCCGCCCTGCTGTCGATCGCCGCCAGTGGAAACCTCGACCTCCTATTGGCTGAGGAAGGACACCTGCTGAGCGAATTGACGGCGAAAGGAATCCAGCATCTGCGACCAGCACTCGTACCCGGCCAGCAATTATTGCATTCCACGGCCGCACATATGCTCCAGTGCACCAATCGTGCCAGTACTGCGCTCGCGTGGACTTTCCGATACTTGGTAACTGTTCTTAAAATACGTCCACGCTTTTTACGAATAAAGCGCTCTGCTCTGCAGGAATGACCGTTGTGACATTACACCTGCCAGTCGTACAACGTTCCGTTTATAGCGATCACTCATCCTCGTTTTCTTGTTCCTCTCACCATTGTATTAATTCTTCCATCCACTCTGACTTACTTCTCATATTGTTTTCTTTGTTCCTCCAAAATGCTATCAACCTGTGTCATCATACTTTCTCCACAGATTTGTTTCCTGGTACAATACCAATGCTATATTCATATTTTGTAAATAACACTGGTCCTAAAATACATCCCTGAGGGACACACGAATTTTTTTTTAAGTTTCCACAAATTTCATAGCTCTTTCGCTTTCTGAAGAGCATTAATAACTGGCATAGAACTCGACGTTGTTGGCCTTTTGTGATGGAGAGAATGGTGGTGAAGCCTCCATATGCGCTGCATAGCGAGACTAGATGTCTGCTTCGCAATGGCAGTCGTCTCCGGCCGAGGCGTTTTGCACTCAATACGAGGACAGCCCACAGATAGGCTATGTACAGCTCGAGGTCGTCTGCTGCTCCCTCCGTGCTGTGTGTGTGTGTGTGTGTGTGTGTGTGTGTGTGTGTGTGTGTGTGTGTGTGTGTGTGGTCGACAGTGGAGGGGAAACGCGATAAACTGAAAAACTGGAAACGCCGACAGGGTGACGTAAATAAAGGCACCCGGGCGGCAGGACGGGTAGGATGAAAAGGCAGCCGCCGCGTCCTTTTTCTCGCTCTGGACGAACAGTAGTCGGTGACCGTCCGACAGCGCGGCGACAGATACGGGCGTGCGGAGAGAGAAAAGAGAAAACACACTGCACGTGCCACCAGGGCAATCGCTGTGTCCCCACCGCTCAGACGAAAAGTCAGTTCACTGTCTGCATGCGAAGATACACCCTTTCCCCTTTACAGTCACCGCAATCAGCATTACAGACTTCATGACCCCTGCAGCCCTTTCACGTAGAACTGAAACTTGTTTCTGCAATAAACATTTGCGCGTGGCAACGTCAATATTTTATCTTGCGAGGCAGTATTATGATGAAGGCCTAAGTTTCGCATCCAGTCAACTTTTCTAGCAAAACGCGAAACTAGTATAATAACCTGGAGAGTCGTGTTTTGTTGACAAGCCAGGCAGTGTGGATACGTGTTGACATAAGCCTGGATGCAGCTATGAACTGGCTTCTGGAACTCGTGGGGGAACAGTACGAGCCGATTTCATTAACACCAAGCTGGGTAAAATGTTACAATATTAAAGCACCTTTTCTAATAGTCCAAATGCTGGCGCCCCATCCCAGCTTTGCATGGGAAACCGTAGGTATCTATGGCTACACTACTTGTGAATACTACATAGTGATACACCCAAATCTTCCTCGCGGATCAGCCTATCTATTAGTGTTAAGTATATCAAAATCCTCTTGGGAGTTCCTGAGATTAGCCTTGACATACAGGCAGAAAAACTCAAAGCGGTCTTAAATTTGTAATGTGTGTAAATTCTGGTCAAGTTTCGTTGCTCTCTGGAGTCGCGGCGGTTGTTTACTGCTTTTGTCACCAGATAGCGTTTCCTCTGTAACTGACCATCTCGTAAATTGCATCACTGCCACTAGATATCACTCCAAATGACAATTAAATATGGAACACACATGCCTACTGCCATCCACCAAGGCAACAGACTGTTGCATTCTTAGGAGAGAAGGCCTGTCTACACAGGAGCTAGCTCCATCTTTTCCACTGACGATCGTCGCAATCAGTCCAATCACTGAGAAACAAACAACAGTGCGAGACATTCCACCTACAGTCCGTCGTGCAAAGTCACGTTTGCTGCTGAAGGGGTAGCCTAGCAGCAGGCGCTGGCGCATATAATTTCTACACTCCGTATCGTTGATGAATGACGTTTCCAGTTAAGGGTACCTATCCTCGATTTGTTCCTAAGGACACCCTCTACAACCCCTAGCACTTTGTCGCAACATTTTCTGGCACTTCCGGTGTAAGAGCTAGTTCACAAGACTGCAATTTCCGAAATCCACATCGATACATATAAGCAATTCTGTACTCAAGAAATGCACCAAATTTGCTCTATTATTCCAAAACCAGCTGACGCTTGTGTCATCTTTCTGTGGAACGTTCTTGAGAACGCACCTTTTCTCCGAAGGCTTGGAATGTCTTGCTGCCAAAGAGACCTACAACAAACCACTGCTGGAAGAACTTTCGCACTATCTATATAAAATCATATTATTATCCACGTAAGTCGTAATAGTATCCTTGTACGTCTAAAGAAAGACTAAAGTTCAACCTTCTCTTCTGGTTTCTTATTTTCTGCGTTCATTCTTTTACCAGGTCTTCGACTGACTTTCCAGCCGCAGAGAGGCGCTGTAAATCTATTTTTCTCGAGATATCTTGAGTGATATTCCCAATCTTAGAGCTCATTCTTTATAATACCTTCTCTCTACGTCGCATCATTAAATAAAGCAACTATATTATAAGTTGTAGTTGTGACAACTGTAGCAGATCAAAATGTGATTTTAGGTTAATGTTTTCCTGTGATTGAATTTAGAGACGTAGAGATGCTACAGATGGTCTACAAATCCAAGGACACATATCATACCCTTCTAAACTGATTCTGTGCAAGTTTGCTTGGAAGTAACTCACGGAGTCGTCGTTCACAAAGCTACAACTGAAGTGTTGCTTCAAAAAGTGGGCGTGGTAGGAAGGTCGCTTCACACATTTAATTATTTTTCAGGCTCTTCACATGCCATTTCGTCACTGAAACTTTGGGAACTTGCTGTCCACGAGTTCCACTAATAAACAAAAATAAATTGAAAACTGACGTTTTCCGTCGATTTGAGGCGCGTCCACAGTCAAGGATATTACTTTTAAACTTGAAGAGATGGAACGAGAGATGATAAAGAGAAAAGCAAGACACAGTTGCAACAGAGCGCTCTTACTGAGCATTTCGTACAGGGAAGAGAGTGGTCTCTCCTTGCGAAAGGGAGAAAGCCAGCCGAAGACGAAGATGGGAGGGGGTGAGAGAGAGAGGGGGAGGGAGGGAGGGAGGGAGAGAGAGAGAGAGGGAGGGAGAGAGAGAGAGAGAGAGAGAGAGAGAGAGACCAAGTCACCTGCCAGCCCGAGAGCTCTTCATCAGAGGTACTCGGCCAATGACGAAGTGCGGCCAGGAACTCACGTTGCGGCCGATCGCTCTATCCACGACGCGCGGACAATTGAAGGCGACCAGTGCCGACCCGTCTCGGAACGGAGTCCCCCGTAAACTTCGTCTCCAGTACTGGACGGAGCCGGCGAGACGCCGCGGGTTACAAAAGGCGTCCCGACAAAGGCGACGTCGTCGCGGGGGTTGCGAGTGAGGGGCAGGGAGGGATTGGGGAAGAGTCAAGAGCCAGAGACCTGGGCGGGATTAATGAACTCGTCTGCCGAGATGGCCGGGACACGCCGCTGCCGCGGACAACAGATTGCGTCGTGATCGCCGCAGCTAATCCTCCAGGACCCCAATAAACAGATGGCAGGCGGCCGGCGCCATACGTCAACCCCTTCTGGATGGAGTCGTGACGGCGGTCACGGCTGGAGAAGAGGCTGGAATCTGCTGGACCGGCTATTGTTTCTCTGAGCGCTCCCTTTAACCCTGCAGTGGCTCATTGGCGCTAGACCAGTACGCCTTCCGACTGCAGTACGTCTATTAGCTCCTTATGGACGCGTTCGATATGCACGTCAGCAGATTCACCACTAACCGGCGTTCAGTGGTTCTCGTAAAAGGCGTACTTCACGATTTGATTTCCGACACTGCAGTAACAACACGACGAAGGTCTCATCTCGATTTCTGAAACAATACTTGTGCTGTATGAGAATGCATGCTGCCTTAAATACGAGCTAAGTGAGAAAATTAATGAGAGTAATTTTTTTGTGTACCGAAGTTTTTATTTGTTTCAAACTTCAAATCAGTTCCCTTCACAGCTGTAGACCGGGGTAGTCGTCGATCCCCATCTTGGTAGCAGCGCTGAAAGGGTTCTGGTGGTAGGGCCTTTGACATGTTGGCCGTATTAGTTTGAATGTCCTCCAGAATCCCAAAACGACATCCTTCCCAGACATTTTTTAGTTTCTGGAAAAGAAAAGCACTCAGACCAGGTGAACAGGGGGCGTATGAACAGCGGGAATGCCTTTCGAAGTGAAAAATTCCGTGCTGGAAGTGGCCGTGTGATATGGGACGTTCTCATCACAAACCTTCCACTTGCCTGCAATGTCCAGTCTCACTCGGGTTACCCTTTCCCTGAGCCTATCAAATACATGTTTGTAAAACATATATATGGCCCATGTAAGCTGAAAAGTTGGACACCCGTGTATGTACATGCTGTCCCATAAAAAATTTTTCACTTCCTATACACGGATTTAATGTGTCTAATACACGCATAGGACCGACACGTTTCTCTAGACGGAACAACGGTTCTTCATCATCAAATGTAGAAATCCGCTACGGTTGTAAAAATTATTGATTTCTAAAATGTAAAGCAAAACCCGGTTTCAGGACATGTATCCCATCTTCAGGTGCATATTAAAATATGAGCCCAGAACGGATGTATAAGTGAGATTAAAATATGTTAAAACAGTACATGTATTAGGGATACACTATTTTCACATTTTTAAAACTTATTTTAACCTCAGTTATGCACGCTCTGTGGACTCTTTTAATATGCACCTGAAGATAGGTACACATCCTCAATCCAGGTTGTGCTTTTCTTTTTAGAAAAATGGAAATGTCGTGTGACTAGGGCCTCCCGTCGGGTAGACCGTTCGCCTGGTGCAAGTCTTCCGAGCTGACGCCACTTCGGCGACTTGCGCGTCGATGGGAATGGAATGATGATGATTGGGAGAACACAACACCCAGTCCCTGAGCGGAGAAAATCTCCGACCCAGCCGGGAATCGAACCCGGGCCGTTAGGTATGACATTCTGTCGCGCTGACCACTCAGCTACCAGGGACGGACTTCTTTTTAGAAATAAATAATTTTTACAACTATAGCGGATTTGTATCATCGACGACACGCATAGTAGTCGATGAAAAATGTTGTACGGGACGGTATGTACAGTTACTATACACGTTTGATGTATGCTTGTACGCCTTTCGTAGAGATGATCCCAGGATGGTGAGAGTGTGACCGAAATAGATATTTAAAATAAAAATCGGCACAGCTGTACACTATAGATTGCGGTTCCTGGCATTTGGGATTACT
This sequence comes from Schistocerca serialis cubense, assembly GCF_023864345.2. Lineage (NCBI taxonomy): Eukaryota > Metazoa > Arthropoda > Insecta > Orthoptera > Acrididae > Schistocerca > Schistocerca serialis. The sequence continues at coordinate 65,332,486 of NC_064649.1, read as the reverse complement.
ATTGTGCGTGTTCGGCAACTTTAGCGTTTACCTGGACGAGCCATTTCCTCCACTACACGCGCTGCTCGCTCTTTTGTTTACAGAGAGTAAAAGTGAGTTCGCTTTATGGCACTCGCAAAGACGTCAGTGGGGTTGGGGTTGTTTTGGGAGAAGAGACCAAACTGCGAGGTCATCGGTCTCATCGGATTAGGGAAGGGCGGGGAAGGAAGTCGGCCATGCCCTTTCAAAGGAGCCATCCCGGCATTTGCCTGGAGCGATTTAAGGAAATCACGGAAAACCTAAATCAGGGTGGCCGGACAGGGGATTGAACTGTCGTCCTCCCGAATGCGAGACGTCAGTGATTACACTTGTTGTGAGAGGGTGCGCTTTGCCTGTACGAAGAGGACAGGCGTCAGAGTTAACCTGGCGTGGGGAAGCGAACGCGGTTCGGAGAATATGCTGTAGGCTGGGATCGGGGAAGTGGCGCCGGAAGTGTTAGAAGAGCGATCACCGGAAGCGGGGGACAGGGGCGGGAAGGGGACGAGGGGCCGGCCGGCTGGGGGCCGCTCGTAAAGATGGCGGCGGCACGTGGCGCGCGGAAGCACCGCCCCTGCGTCCAATTAAAATATACTAAATTGGGTTCCCAAAGCAGCGCCGGCGGAGCTGCCCTCCCTATGCAACCCGCCCGCCCCTCGGCGCGACCCACTGGTTCGGCACCACCCCCCTACGTCGGGTGGAAAGAGGGTGCTCGGGTAGAGGGTTGGGGCGGAGATAGGAGGGGGGGGGGGGGGGGGAGAATCATCCACCTCCCTATCGGCGCCTCTACCTGCCCTGCCGTGTCCGACAGATGGCGCGCGCGCAGACACACACACACACACACACACACACACACACACACATACGATGGGGATGCTGGCTGCATCAGATCGTTATCGCAGCTATTATTACGGACCGACGGCAGGTCCCGTTGCTGTGGAATTAACTGGTCTGGCATAAAAAGGAAGGGGGGTGCAGGGGGCAGCAGAGGTGAGAAAACGCATCTTCAAAGTTACGAACGTATCTGTCAAGTTACCAGTCTCGTAAAAAAAGCGGTTTTTTACGACTATTAGGGCGAGTCCTATTGCAGCCATGCAGTCAACGCCCTGGTGAAAGTGTAAAACTATTGGCTTCTCCGACTGTACAAAGTACCCTCCGCCAAGTCCTCCAGTCGCCCTGTAGTGAGGTAAAAGTGAGATGTAGACCCTGAGGAATTTTTATCCTACATTAAGAAACGGGTGCGAAACTTTCCTATATAGAACGAGAGCAAAAGAATTTTTTGAGTGAACACTGCTTTCATGTTTTCTTCTGAAATATGCCCTGACAGTGTAAATCAATCGAAAAAATACAAGCTTATTCAAAAACTACAGATATGGCGAGGCTTTCTTTGTATGCCTTTATATTTTCTTTTTATAAGCTCCTTTCCCGTCTTTTGTAATTAAATGTGTACCAGAATTTCCAGTGTATCTTAAAGTACACTTTTCGTCCACTGTACTGTTCGCAAAAAGCGTTCAGTATTTATTTCTCACTGTTCATTGTTTCCTCTTGCTTTAACGAGCTGTAATGTGGTGTCAACTCTTTCTATTGTGCACGTTTCCTCTAAAAGTTATTCGGTAAGTGTTAAACATAAATGTAAGTTTGCTCTTTGTAACGAGTAAAAGGTTCTAATTTAAAAAGAAACTGTCCAGGTGCCAGTAGGACTCGCGCAATTAAAGGGTTCCATACAATCATAATTACGTACATACACAATTTATCGAGGCGCTCTATGATTTTTGCCTGTTACCGATATTGGTATTGGCAAGGTATCGATCCCAAGGATTCCAAAATTTCCGAGACTGTTTTAATTTATAATTCGAAGTCGGACAACAGAAAATGCGATATTTTGTTCGTGTGACGTAAATTAAATGAAATGATCGTGCAGCACTGATGGCCGGGATGCCCAATCTGGGGAAGTTCGGCCGCTGGGTTTCAAGTCTTGCTTCAGGTGACGTCGCACTGTGCGACATGCGCGTCGGTGATGATGAGATGATGATGATGATGATAATGATGACAACACAGCATCCAGTACACGGAATCGAACCCGGGCCCGCTCAGTGGTAGGCAACCACGTTACCACTCAGTTACGCAGCTGGACTCGTGTGATATAATTACGAATTAACAAATTTTTATTCTTTTCCTTTACGTTCACTGTGAAACCTTTCCGCTTTCAAGAAGTACGCTACCTGCTGCGCCTTAGTAAACATTTCCATCCAGTTAAGCGCCAATGCGGTATGTGTTAATGGACGTCAGCTGACGATAACAGTGTGACAAGTGACGTTACGTGTATTTGATGGACAGTTTGTAACGGCTGTTACTAATAGGAGTCCCAAGATAAATCCTTGTGGAAGCTCTGATTTTCAACGCTCTTCTTGCGTAGACAAGCTAGCGAGATACTGGGCGACGCAAGGTGCCAGGTTGAGAACAGGATGTTTTCGGGAAAAATCTTCCTAGTTAACATTTCTCTCCGTTCAAGCGTTGTCAGTGATAGTTAAGAGACCGCAGGTAAGACTGTATGTAGCATGATCAGATTACCGCGTGACAGTGAAGTTCAATGGGTTTAATCGAAATTTCCTTATGACTACCAGTAATATGGGTCCCAATATGAATCCTTGTGGAACCTTTGATTTTCAACGCTTTTCTCGAGTAGACATGCTAGATAGGCACTGGGCTGCCCAAGGTGACAGATTTTGGTAAGAGGAGCCCAGTTGTAAACGACCGACGATTCTTAGGAGAAATGGCCTCTGTTTCTGGTTAACACTTCTATCCATTTAAGCTTTGTCGCTGATAGTTAATGCGCCCCAGGTAAGATGGTGGAAAGTATGCTTATCTAATTACCGTGTGACAACGAAGTTTAATCCATTTAATCGACCGTTTGTTACGATTATCAGTAATTTAGGTCAGAAGATGAAACCTTGCGGAACCCCTGAATCTCCCCGCGTTTCTCGGCGGTGTAAGGCGGCGGGCTACAACAAGAGATGCCGACACGTGAACGACCAACGATTGTTCACACTTGTCTGACACATGTCGAGCACCGGGAGGCTCGTAAATACGGTCCTTCCCGAAAGAGAACCAGATGGCGTTTGACGCCCTCTCGGACCGCGGCGCCAGAGAGGCAATTATTTCACATCTGCGAGCGCGGGGGAAAAGAGCGCCGGTCTCAGGTGTTGGCCGGGCTTATGACAGAGACGTATGGCGCCGTAAATCTGGGCGCAGTCGGCGCAGTAATTTGGGTCCCGGCGCGGCAGCTGCGCCGCCACCTGGCGGCCGTCGTCATCTGCGCAAAAGCGGCGCCGCCGACGCACGTTTTTGAACCGCCGCGGCCATTTCTCATTTCTTTGCAAATTGACGCAAAAGGCCGAAGTTACGTGGACGGCTTCGGAGCAGAAATTTAGAAACTAACGGACGCGAAATTAGTTTAGGAGAATGATGAGCTGGAGGCAAGTGACTAGCCCACCCTTTGTGCCTTTGACAAAGGAATCTGCGGCCCTGTAAGAAACGAACTGCACGTGAACTCGACACTGCGCCTGAAGATGACGAGTCGTAAATTTGTCGAAACGCTGCGACAATCCCACCCCACGACAACCCGAGATGATTTCATAAATGACGAACAAGATCGTGGAAGTGCTCATAGTTATGTTTTAGCGTCATTAGTGACGGAGCAAAATTTGGGCTGGCGATCAATTTATAGAACCACCGAATACGTAAATCCTAATGGATGGACGGAAGCGGAACACAGGTCCGTCGCAGAGTGGGTCCACTCCCCGTAAAATGAAGGATTTCATGGCTGGTATTTGTATCATTCGTGATTTTAGATATGTGGGCGTTATGCCTTGGTCTAAGTCGTGTTTCTGATCCTGATGTTTCGTCCCCTTATGGTGGAGGCATCATCAGAGGCTACTAAGGCGCAGTCAGTATTTCCTTACTTAACAAGTTCAACCAGCAAGGGTGGGGCAAATTAAAGTGGCTAGAGGCCCCAGTTCCAGCGTACAAAGAAGAACGACAGAGGAAAGTAAATGCAGTAATAGCCAGGCTTTAGCAGATTTAGAAAGTGACTATCATTCATCTCTTGGTACTTCTGAGCCCCAGTCAGCAGGCTGCGGAAGGCGGATCGAAGCTGGACTGCTGGAATTGCTGCAATCTCATCCGAAATCTTCTGCTGCAGTTCTTGAAGACTATGAGGGTTTTGTGACACCTTAGACTTGAGGACTCTCCACACAAAGTAATCGCACGCTGACTGATCAGGTGTCCTGGGTGCCCAGCTAAGGCCGCGACCAGACTGACCTCAGGCATGAAGATTGTGTAAATGTGTTCGAACGGCCATCTGGGCAGTTAGTTGCTCCAACATGTAGGAGTGACTGTTCGGGGTCACTCGTCCGGGCCACTTTTTTTGCCCACTCTGTACATAACAGTACAATAATGTGGTTGTGACTTCATCAGAACACTGCCTAAGGTCACGGAAGCATACCCGCTTGTGTTGCGGAGCTTATAGTAGACAAGAGTTGGCGCTGTTTTCTTTGTTTAGCACTAAGGTCGAAAACTTACTTAAATTCAGTTCTCCTCCTTTGCTGTTAAAATTGTCTTTGTGCTTTCGAATTTCAGTGGCTTCTTTGTACATCGTAGTATAGTACTGACTGAACACTGACGTATACACGCTCCTTGTCCCGCAATGATACTGCGCAAATACGCAAACGGAGATAGAACAGTCACAATATTAATTACCTTTTTTTCTTTTTTTTTTTTTTTTTAAGATGTGGGGTGTGGTGGGTTGTAAGGCGATGCTGGTTGTGAGTTGCCGAAGCCAACGAACACGAAATCTTAACTGTGTTGCCATGTTTATCTGTAGCGTCGCCTGGGGTCTAGGATAGGTTTAAAGGCAACAGTTTTGTTAAAATCTGCCAAAGGCAAAGAATGTAATATAAGACTATAAGTAGATGTAATTCTTGTTGCGAAGCCTATTTTACGTACACTGGAATTCGTTGAACCACTGAGATGTGCCATTTTGATGACATCATTGGCTACAGCAGACGAGTGGTATCGGTAGGTTCGGTACTGCTGTTCCGCGTTTCTGATACAAACAACTAGAAGATGGACTAAGGTAGGTTCAGTACTTTCGTTTTGCTTTCTGATACAAGCAGTAGGCCCGTATTTTACGCGCCCTGCAGTCCGATGAGCTATTTATGTCTGACATTTTCATGACAGAGTGGGTGAGAATAGAAGGAAGGTATCGGTCGGTACAGTAGTTCCATTTTGGGCTGATACAGGCGACGGGCCGCTGGAAGACTTTTGTTGGCCATGTGCGTTATACTCTCGAGTGGAGCTAGTTAGCCAGCCAGCTTCTCACGGACAAGGCGGAGTACTTTCCCTCACCCCACCCTCCAGTGGAGCAGCAAAGGGCGATCCATCAGGCCGCGCAGACAAAAGCCCTTCAAGGGCTCATCCCGAGGCGCGATACATCACGGCGCGGCCGGAATACGGCTCTGCCCTCTTCGACAGTTTTACGAGCCCCGGCGAGGCCCGACCTTCCCCCGAAAAACCTACCGCCCCCTCCAAGATGGTTAGGAAGTCCGAGAGTGAGAGCAAAACAACAAAGGATAGAGAGAGGGGGGAGGGGGCAGGAGAGGACAGATCAGGTGGGCAAAAAGGCACGCTGGACCGGCGAGGGGTGGTGCCCGCCAAGTTTTTGGGTGCCTCTACGAGGCAGAAGGCGCTTTTATCCGGGAGACAATGGGGAATGGCGAGGCGGAAGCGGGCAGCCGGTGGCAAAGCGCAGGTGGCGGGGATCTGTTGTTCTGGGGAGGCGCGGGCCGTTGCATCGCTGGCTGTCCGAGGCCACATGCTCAGGTCGTGATGGATTGGCCCTGTCGCTTTCCGAACTGCTCGAGCTTACACGGCAGTTACTGTATGACGCACGCTAGGAAGCTTGAAGTAACACTGTAGTTAACATATTCGCCCCGAAACGATTTAGCAGCTCTGTCGATACTTAAACGTATTTCGTTTATTTTTCTATTCATCATTTTACGGCACGCCTAGATTGCAGCTCATTTCATCACCTTCAGATGTATGTACTGCATGAGCAACCCGTCGTATCTGTACAGGAACTACACATAAGGTGTAGTCCCTGTGTGGACAACACCTGTTGGTGGCCGAGCGGTTCTAGGCGATACAGTCTGGAACAGCGCGACCGCTGCGGTCGCAGGTTCGAATCCTGCCTCGGGCGTGGATGTGTGTGATGTCCTTAGATTAGTTCGGTTTAAGTAGTTGTAATTCTAGGGGACTGACGCCCTCAGATGTTAAGTCCCATAGTGCTCAGAGCCAACACCTGTTGTTTACGTATCTTGTAATGTTTTAGTTTATTTTTGTCATTCGAGAAAAGTGATGTGACCTCTATATTTTTATTAGATGTGTCATATTTCATACTTTTACGCTAAACATTTTTCGAACAGTAGTTTTCAATAGTCAATATGTTACTCCACAGAGGTTATGAGTACAAACAACGTGATCTTTGGTTGTCAGCAGCACTGTCATTACAGTAAACATTCTAAGAGAAGCTAATGGGGAAAAAATGGTTCAAATGGTTCTGAGCACTACGGGACTTAACAAATGGCTCTGAGCACTATGGGACTTAACATCTATGGTCATCAGTCCCCTAGAACTTAGAACTACTTAAACCTAACTAACCTAAGGACAGCACACAACACCCAGTCATCACGAGGCAGAGAAAATCCCTGACCCCGCCGGGAATCGAAACCGGGAACCCGGGTGTACGGGACTTAACATCTGAGGTCATCAGTTCCCTATAACTTAGAACTACTTAAACCTAACTAACCTAAGGATATCACACAAATCCACGCCCGAGGCAGGAATCGAACCTGCGATCGTAGCTGCAGCGCGGTTCCAGACTGTAGCGCCTAGAACCGCTCGGCCACCCCGGGCGGCTAGCTATTGTGAGAGTCGGATTTTGGCTACGCTACTGAGCAGTTCTGAAATAGCTTGCGGAGCACAGAGAGAAAATTACAGCGGATGGAGAATTGTAAAATATGATTTTGTAACGGTTAACTGGACAAGCGAAGATTTTCTGGGGTTAAGTGTTGCTGCAATCGTTCCTCGGGCGTAATTGTGCTGCGCTTGGGAAAGTTGTAGTGGATTTTTTTGTTTATTGGTTTGGGCTACTTCGTTCCATTGTTCAGAGGAGAATAAGTAAAGTTTTCTATTCACGTGGCTTGCTTTCAATGATGACAGATTTCTCGTTCCTTTACCATTTCAGTAATTAATCATTTGGCACAGTAAAATTTGCTATAAAATATAGAGACAATGAATTTCAGTTTTTTAAAATACAGTGTTTCAAAGTTTTGGCATCTTCAACTCTTGTAGTCCTACCGTCCTCAGTTGCTTGTAATACTGCGTTCTGTTGATTATTTTTACTTTTGGACCGTCTAACTAGAACTGAATGAAACACAATTTTCGTGCAATGGCGAACGCCTTTATTCTTTGGAAGGCATTTTCAGTGGCCTTTAATGTGTACACGTTTCTACTATCTAGTTTACATTTTGGGGCCATGTATATGAAGGTTACAAACAGTTCAGGTGGTTCGCTTTTCTATGGCATAGTAATATTTTAAATTCTACTAACAGTTTCCGTGGGTGATGTTCTACATTTTGTGTTTTGTTCCATTTTTGGGGCTGTTCTTCTTCTTAAAGTTGCCATTTTGGTTTTTGTTTTCCACACTACGTTTTGGTTTGTATTGTCGATTATTGCCAACTTTCGAATGTAATGTTTGAGATACCTGTAATGTGTGTGTGTGTGTGTGTGTGTGTTTGTGTTTGTGTTTGTGTTTGTGTGTGTGTGTGTGTGTGTGTGTGTGTGTGTGTGTGTGTGTGTGTAAGCGCGCGTACTTATGGGCTTATGAGTGTGATTAAAAGTCAGGCAGAGAGAGAGAGAGAGAGAGAGAGAGAGAGAGAGAGAGAGAGAGAGAGATATTTAGGCTTAATGTGGCCGCATGTACAAGAGGGATGATTTTTTTTCTTTTTTATTAAGTGTAGTAGGGAGTTTATACCGATGTGCGTTTGCTCATTTATCATATGTTTGCTTTCAGCAATGGCTTTGTAGATGTAGAAATTTTCTTGCATTTCTATAGGCGTAAAATATTTGTTACGGCTGTTATTCTGATTATTTTCACATCTTGTTCCATGTTTGTCGGGTGGAGGTTGTGATGTTTTAAGTGCTCTACAAATGCGGAATAATTTGTTTCATGGCACGAAAATTGGTTTCATTCAGTTGTAGTTAGACGGTCCAAAAGTAAAAATGATCAACATAACTTAATTTCAAAAGTTAGATTCCATTTAATCATTCAAGAAGTTCAAAACATTTTTATGAGGTTGCTTATTTAGTCTGCGGTTTTGGGTTTTCTGATCACACTGTCGAAATTGATTAAAAAATACAGTTAAAGAGTTTTAGTTCTGGCGACTCATTTATGATACATTCATCAGATAACGTTTATGTAACTACACCACTTGTTCAGGATTATATACAGATGTACGAGTTACAAACAATAGCAGTTCATTTTACTACAGTTTCAGTTCACAACAAAAAATATTTTTATTTAGAAAAGTTATGAATTGCACAACTCTGAAGATCATCGAATGTGATCGAAACTAGTCATATCTTTTAAAAAATTTGCAAATGAGACGGAAAAATAACCGATGTACTTGCTCTTCTTTCGTACAAAAAAGTAAAGCTGGTCTTGGTAGCAGCCTGAATGTTTCTAATTCTCCCGTTGCGCTGCATACAAAGGATTTCTACCGCCATTTAAATACCACGATGTGAAAATGAATTACCACTCAGTACAAAGAATGTGGCACGCCAGGTACTTTCAAGAGGCCGAGAACAACATTAAAGTACACATTACAAATTCAAGCACCTTCTTTCTTGCTGCAATATATTATTTTTAGACGCGATCTGCCTTTCATATTAACAGTGTTCTAAGTGGAATTACTAAGTTATTAGTTTCTCCACGTGTGGAGATTTGCAAGGAAGTTGCTTGTTTTCCTGCACAAACAGTTGTAGCTTTTATATACAAGCCATTTTCTATTGGAATCTGGAACCGACATTGTAAATGGAACCAAACACTGAAGATAATGATAGAATGAGAATTTAAATATTTTACCAAAAAGAAACATAGGGTAAAGATGCGAAAAAATTGATTTTACACATGTATGATATAAATTCAAAGACAAGACGAAAATAGAAAAGTATATATTTTATTGTGGTGTGATGAAGCAAAGTCAAATGTTTACGAAAGTAAACTGGACAGCGCTAGTTACATCATACAGTACCACTGCCCCGCTTTACGGATAAACAATTTTTGTTATTGAGCTGTTGTGTATACCCTATTACATTTTTTATTTAATTTCTGACTGTTGGTCTGTAATATATACATATTTTATTTTTATAAATCTGAGGACGGCAATACATACTTCCGATACTAGCAATCCAGTAAGTGTGGTAAGCACAGAGATCTTAGCAAATAAACTGGTTTTCTAACGAAGAATACAATACAAAATCATAGGTAACCTCTTGCATTGCATGATGATGTCACGTAACCGTAACGTAGATGTAGATGTCGATTACTTTGCTTTTCGATTTGGTGAAGCGAGTATACGTTGTCTATACAATCAGTTTCATAGTTGTCGTGTTCTAGATCTCCTATTCTCCGTATCTTTGGCATATTCAGTTTTCGCATTCATCTGTGACGACGCCCTTGCATTTACAATAACGCACCAAATTGTGACAGGCGGGCTAACTTATCATATCGATGCGCTGAACTGTCACGGGGACAATCGATGGCAGGGACGTGCGTGCATGTAGCGAAGTGACAGAGGATCCCACCCCAACAGGAGGCGCGTCGCTTCACGCATGTGCGGCCACGCACAATACGCACCCGTGCGGCTGCTGCCATTTTTCGAGCGCTGCCGAATCCAGCGAGCGGTTCTTCGTTAGGGCGGTCGACTCCCACCTCGGCCGGCCCGGTCTGGTCTGGTAACCACTCAAACTGCCATTGGGAGCGCTCAAAAGCAAGCGAGCGGCACGCCCCATTGTAAAGTACGCGCGCGACCTCCCGACTGCAAATTTTACGGTTCCCTCTCACGCCCGCATCGTCGAATAAAAGGCCAGCCAGACACAGGGGCGGAGGGTGGGTTCTGCACGGCGTGAATACGCGTATCTACCGAACGGCACGCCATACGACAGCTGGTAGACGCGGTGTTCCAGATTTCACAAATATGACCTCTGTGGAGAGGGACAAGTCCCAGTATTTCCGAAAATTTCGTCTCAAATAAGCTGTGTGTCCAAAGTGATTAAACGTGATCGAAACGGATCCGCCTGAATAGCCGAGAGCGTTAATGCGCCACTTCTCGGACACTGGGAGGCGACAGAGCCCCGGATCTAATCCGCCTGATGGGTTAACGACGAGGACTTGTGAGTGAGCTAGCCTGGGTGTGGTTTTTAGGTGGTTTCCCACATCCCACAAGGTAAATACTGGGCTAGTACCCACGTCCTCATTCACACGCTTGGGAAAAAATCAAAAAACTTCCTCAGACTTACCATTCGATTTACCCTTGTGAATACAGTTGGGGTTCACTGATTCCGTCCTGGGGGTTGACTAGAAGAATTATGACCTTCGACGTTTAGCCTCTTCACTTAATCAGCAAGAGCAGTGATACAAGTATTCATCTTGCAGTTTAAGCTGACTTTTTGTCCATGTTTACTTTCAAGTAGACAGGGTGTGTGATTATTGAAAGTAAAAACGGAAGGGGGCGAGCGGAGAACAATGAAGCAGGTTATTTATTAAATCGTATGCCCGTCAAACATACCGTTCGCCGGGTGCCGGCCTTTCAATGTGACGCCACTTCGTCGACCTGCAGTCGATGAGGATGATAGGATGATGATGATGATGACAGCGCAACACCCAGTCCCTGGGCGGAGAAAATTCCCCGACCAAATGAAACAAGTAAACAATCTTTATAAACGTAAGTCCGCAAGCAAATGGTTTCTCCTAAACGACGTATTACTACTGTCTATATGAACACGTTGTAACAGATTCCACGAGGTTCCAAACTGCTGATATGCACACAAGGGAAAACACATTAAGCAAACTTCCAAAAAGAAGAAACAGCCTCTGTTAGGAAAAACTTTGTTGTTAATGGTGCGTTTCTCGCTGGTGAAACATCTTCATATTACCTTAAAGCAGCGAAAGTCGCATTATGGTTCGATTCCTGGCGGGGTCAGGGATTTTCTCTGCCTCGTGATGACTGGGTGTTGTGTGCTGCCCTTAGGTTAGTTAGGTTAAAGTAGTTCTAAGTTCTAGGGGACTGATGACCATAGATGCTAAGTCCCATAGTGCTCAGAGCCATTTGAACCTCCTTTTTGCTGGCGAAATAGCGAACTCATTCACCACCCTTAGTGTCCCGTTTCCAGATCTAATTCCCTGAATATCCTTGCTTAATTCAACTGCATCCCATTTCCTTGCTTTACTTTTCTTGATATTCATTTTATAATCCGTTTTCAAGGCACTGTCCACTACGCTCTAATGCTCTTCCAAATCCCTTAGCGTCCTGAGAAAATCACAAAGTCATCAGCAAATCTCAGAGGATTTATTTCCTTATTTCTTCTTCGTGTATTTTACTCCCCCTTTCCAAAGTTTTCCTCGGTTCTCTTTACGGCATGCTCAATGTGCAGATTTAATAACATTGGGGACAGGCTATTGTGTACGTAGAAACTGTAAACAGCAGGCGGCATAGGTATTCTAGGTATTCGTTGAAACTGCCACAGTACAGTCAAGTTGCGCCCGAATGCTTTTGTAGGCGGGGCGCATATAGTCTCACTGAGCGGCGGTGAACGTTGAAGCCCTTTGAGGCCCTTCGCATGCAACTGTGCGTTTGTGCTCTTTCCTCCTTCATTTCCTTGTGATTAGCGTTAGGAAGTGCAGGCTGGCACTGCGAAATTGTGGTTGGTGGTTTCTGACCTGTGCGACGCCTTTTAGTCCCATGACCCATCACTGGATGTCTCCAGCAGTCGACAAACTTGTAGTTAGAGTTATGACGGCAGCCAGGAAACGCACGTTCAACTGTTTGTCTCTATCGTCATAATATAAGTTCGGTTTAGATAGTTTTCGTAGCATAAATCTACTTTAAATAGTTCGTCTTACGTAAATATCTCATAAATTATTGGCTTGTTTGAAAATTAAGGGAGGTATTAAGTGAAACATTAGGGCACGCGCGATTGTGCTACTGGGTCTAATATCATATTTTTAAGACAATAGCATGTCGAAGAAATACTGATACCTGCATTTGTTTCAACGTCTGCATCGATCATGTCTAAAAGCCAGTTTATTTTACCTGATCCTGTGATGATGTTTTGTCAGTACTTCGATAATACCATTCCGCTTAATAGTTCTCATTGATCAAATAAGAAAATTAAATCATTTGAGTTACTTCAGCATATGTGAGTGATTCTGCGATTGACGCCTTTCTATACTCGCTATCTATAGCTGATTTAAGCAATGATTTGACGATACACTTGATTCTACTTGGCTCTTGATTGCGAAGAGAAATGTTGAAAACTCTTAGAAAGATTCCGCTGGGTCGTCTTTGTCAGGTGCAGATTTTGAAGAACTATCCACATTGCAGTACTATGAAGGTGATATGCAACAACGCTGAAACGGAAATATGGAAAATATAAACCAACAACAAGATAAGCAACAGCAAAAGAAGTCAAACATTCAAGGTCTGGTTGCAGCTGCACCAGCAAATGATGAAAAATCTAGTCGCCGCCATATCTGGGGAAATAAGAGTTTCCTGAGTTGGCTTCACCTCCTGAAGATTAGACAGAGCAGTGCACCTTACAATTTAGGACCTTAGATTTTGTGTGTCTAGAATATTGTTCAAGAACATTTACATTTGATTTGTTTCAGGATGTTACCCAAGTTACAAATCCAGCATCTTATTTCCTAAATTATTTAAATGAACTATTATTCGAAGCAGCAACAGCCTTTGCAGACATTTGCTACATGGATAATAATTTGCTACAAGTTGACAGGATATCAAGAGTTTTCAGTGTACACATCAACTGTATGAATCACAATCAGTCAATCGAAGGAACTGATGTCTGTGATCAGCAGATGGACGCGTATCGTGTACGTGAAAACAACGAAGATAAATTAACATCTGATGGATGTGGAAGGTGTGAATTCAATATTGGAACCACAGTAAAGTTGTAAGAAAAGACATACGTGATGCATTTGGATTCCGGATGGCCGTGGGGGAGTACCTTGTCACAATACGAAGTGGATGGCTTACAGAGATTGTTGGTTATGATGAAGCAGAGGAAGAAGAAGAAGATTTTATTATACGTGAAACAGAAAGATACAAACTATCATGTTCACCATGCAGAATTAGCAGTTGGACAAATTTGATCAATGGCGTGCTGTTGATGATTTAAAATATGCAAGAATTTGTCACAAAATACATTGAAAAAAGTGTACAAGAGAAAATGTGATGTGTACCTCTGTTTATGGTTCAAAGGGCTCTGAGCACTATGGGACTTAACATCTGTGGTCATCAGTCCCCTAGAACTTAGAACTACTTAAACCTAACTAACCTAAGGACATCACATACATCCATGCCCGAGGCAGGACTCGAACCTGCGACCATAACAGTCACACGGTTCCGGACCAAAGTGCCTAGAACCGCTCGGCCACCGTGGCCAGGTGTCTGTTTATCAGAAGATGCCAACTGTTTTCGGTTGTATCCCATAAAAAAAAGGAGAATGAAAAATTGACGCAGTTAGATTGCGTATCATAAAAACCTGTGACAAACGCCCATCCCACACAACTGTGTGGTTGCCAGGCATCTAGATATTTATGAAAATTAATTTATTTCGATTTTTCTAATGATTTTCTGACTCGGTTTCACATCCCAAAAGATACTTTTTTTTGAAAAAATTACACATAAAATGCAGCCTTGGGTCTGGAATGGGGTAGTAGACAGGTTCACTTGCAGCAGCATCAGTGGAACGCCGTTTGCGCGCCGCTGTGCAGTGGCCGTTTGCTAGCAGCGCTGCAGCGGGCTCGGAGCTGGCCGCGGGCGCCGCATGCGGCGTCGACGGCCGCGTCGGCTCGGCTGGGCGCCGGCCCAGGCGTCCCGGCGCCCATTGTGCGGCGTCCTTTGTGCGCGGCGGCCAGAACAATAGGGCTGCGGCCGGCGTCCGCAACACCCCCTCCCCCCTCCAAAATCCCACCCCCGCACCGGCGCTGCCCCGGGCGATGCCGCAGTCACCTGCAAATGGCGCGCCAGGAGGCCTGGCCAAACCCGAAACTCCCCCAAGCCTCCACTGCAACGGCCGCACGAAGCGGCATTCCAAGAGCACAATAAAATAAAAATGATCCTAAGGGTACATCTGTAAGACACTGCCGCACCTATATCTAGGCACTGGGCACTCATATCTTACATGCCACGAATAGTGCAGAATAATCGGAATAAAATAGTCTGAACTAAGGGATATAGTACCACGGGTCCCATAAGGATCAGTGTTTGGTCCAACACTGTTCTGTCCAGCCGGCCGGTGTAGCCGAGCGGTTCTAGGCGCTACAGTCTGGACTGTCGCAGGTTCGAATCCTGCCTCGGGCATGGATGCTTGTGATGTCGTTAGATTAGTTAGGTTTAAGTAGTCCTAAGTTCTAGGGGACTGTTGACATTAGCAGTTAAGTCCCATAGTGCTCAGAGCCATTTGAACCAATTGTTCTGTCCAATTGCAAATAACACTTAATCGCTGACGAGTTCCATCTATCTAACAAGCCCAGAAGACTTGTGGAAAACCATCCAGCACAAATGCTGCCTTGTTTGCCTTATCAAAGTGGCCGCAGTACAAACGTTCGAAACTTAACCCATCTAAAACGGAAGCAATCATAGTTGTTCACAAAAGACATTATTCCTCAGTTCGTAGAACATCTTCCACCTATAATGATGAAAGGCTCAAAAATAAGTTTTTCTCCTTCTGCAAAGAACTTGGGGATAATTCAGGACGATCACTTAGACTGATGAAATAGCTGCAGGCTGTAAGAAATTATCAGCATCACTTCATTCAGTACAGAAATATAAAAAAAAACTTTCCCTCCAGCTTAAAACGAAACTTACAGAATCACCAATAATCTCCATATTTGATTTTGCATATTTCCCTAAATCTCAGAAACCACTGCGAGTAGAGTATTCAAATTTTCAGGGAGTAATAACATACAAATCCTGGCTGTACTGAACTAAAAGAAGAACATAATGTTATATATAACAAAAATTGGTTGGGTAATGTACAAAAAAGTACACACAATTTTAGTTGTGTAATTAAGAAATTGTATTTCCTAAAGCAGTGGCTGAAATGCAAATATTGTAATTCAACAGACTCAGATCATACAGTTTAATGTCCTGTAAAAGTTTCATGCAAATGGCTACAGTGGTTCCTGAAATACAGGGAAACCAAATCACTAAAATTCACATTGTCGGGATAGGGCGTTGCAACTCCCCTTAAAACGAAACTTGTAGAATCACCAATACTATCCATTTTTGATTGTGGTGATCCCGTTGTTCAGGAACATTCGGACGAATATTTATGTAGACTGGAGCTAACGTTGAACCCTTGTCTGTGACACACTTGTGACGTTACCTGTCTCGGTTGTGTCACTCCTGCCCGCAGAACGCTATCACGACTCTGTGGTGATAGCCGTGTAGCCGGCCGTGGTGGCCAAGCGGTTCTAGGCGCTACAGTCTGGAACCGCGCGACCGCTACGGTCGCAGGTTCGAATCCTCCCTCGGGTATGCATGTGTGTGATGTCCTTAGGTTGGTTAGGTTTAAGTAGTTCTAAGTTCTAGAAGGTAAGTCCCATAGTGCTCAGAGCCATTTGATAGCCGTGGAGACTACCATATCACGTGTTTTCCCTACCATGTTCTCAATCATTGTACTACCTCCTATTTACCTTCAACTCTTACGGTACTATCTGAACAGGACAGCAGAAATAAATCCTCAAGAAAGTAAAGTCTTCTCCGTGCCACTGTATAACACAGCCTTCTTACCAGAATGATTTTCTCTATTAGGAAGGAAATTAAATTCCTTTCAAACTTCAAAAGACAACTAATGATCCACCTTTTATCACAATGACACTCTTTCCCATACATACTGCGAAACTCAGTTAAAAGATGGTTTTACGATACCCGTAACTGTCTTCCATTGCGACGCATAAATTTCAAATTTGGCTGAAAGATGCTTACAACCATCTTCTGCAACGGTGCAAAAGCATGGCGCCCTCTCCAGGGCTAGGCGACGCTTCAAACGGCAAGCTGTCGACACAGGCGAAAAAAAAGGCGACAGCTCAGAAGTTCACGTAAGCTCTACGATGAATTAATTATGTCACACTGGCACCAAATTTCACCACGATTCTACCCAACGCCGCCGTGGGCGTGTCGTACGATGGGAAGGTCGTCATAGCCCCTCTTACCCCCGTTTCATCCTTCCTTTTGACGTCTCCGCGAGGGACGTCAGAACCGCGACACCGAGCGTCGAAATCATGGCATCTTCTTATGGGTGGCCGAGGAAAACATTTCGGTCACACTCGCCCTAAGAATCGGCAAGATAAGGCCTCAGGGGGCGGCATAAAGGGCGTCGACGAGAACACACCTTTCCATCGGCGTTGATTCCCACACATTTCGCGGTCGAAAGCGAGGGTTCGCAGTGCGAAGACCAGCAGGAAGATGTTCTTGACAACCTCAGACATTGCTGTCACTTTCGCACGTTTCAACCCTTCTCTAAGGACATTGTGAGGCTGCAGCCGCACTAAACGTGATCGCACCCATTAGGAGTGCAGCGCGACCGCAATTTCTGCCCCCGTGCACGCGTTGGAACCATTCGAAAATGGTTCATATGGCTCTAAGCACTATGGGACTTAACATCTGAGGTCATCAGTCCCCTCGACTTAGAACTGCGTAATCCTAACTAACCTAAGGACATCACACACATCCATGCCCGATGCAGGATTCGAACCTACGACCGTAGCAGGCGCACGGTTCCGGACTGAAGCGCTTAGAACCACTCTGCCACAGCGGCTGGCGGAACCATTCGATGGAATATGAAAGTGATTCGAAGCAGCAAAGGGTACTTACGCTTTTCCAACCCTCCTTTCTTCTGCTCTTCTGGGGGGTGATCACGCAGAAGCGCAACATTAACATGCGCGTGAATAAAACAGCGAAGGGTCCCACTGCCACACATGCAACTTCCATACCACTTGAGCCTGGCGGCTGCTGTAACACCTTAAGGTAGGCAAACCTCACCGAAGGAGTGTCGAAGGGGCTGCCTAGTCTTCAAGGGGCTGGCGACTGATTCGGCGTCGAAATTTCTCAAAGTACATTTCTAGCGCGCTCAACAAAAGTGAATTTGTGGTGTGCGCTGATGAAAGACGGCGTAGTTGGACCATTTTTCTTCATCGAGTATGTAGCAACAAGTAACTTGTATCTGGCCATGTGCTTGAGCAGTCCCCTTCAACCAAATGTGATCTTCCAGTTGCCGGCCGGTGTGGCCGTGCGGTTAAAGGCGCTTCAGTCTGGAACCGCGTGACCGCTACGGTCGTAGGTTCGAATCCTGCCTCGGGCATGGATGTGTGTGATGTCCTTAGGTTAGTTATGTTTAATTAGTTCTAATTCCTAGGTGACTGATGACCTCAGAAGTTAAGTCACATAATGCTCAGAGCCATTTGAACCATTTGATCTTCCAGTTGGGTGGTCCACTACCGCACTGGGGTATACAAGTTCGTGGCTTCCTGGAGCGAGCAATTCCACAGTGATGGATAGACCGTGATAGACCATCGAAGTGGCCAGCGTCATTTGTGGACATAACTCCTGTGGATTTATTCCTACAAGATTACGTGAAAGACGTTGTGTTTCCCTCGCTTGTATGTGACCCTGGAAATCTCTACAGAAGAACTGCAGATGCAATAGCCTACATCACCCCAGTAATGCTTGTGTGCGCATGGCTTGAGACAGGGTATTGCCTAGCCTCACGACATTTTACGGGTTACGATGCTGTAAGCCTTATGGGACTTAACATCTGAGGTCATCAGTCCCCTAGACTTTGAACTACTTAAATCTAACTAACCTAAGGACGTCACACACATCCATGCCCGAGGCAGGATTCGAACCTGCGACCGTAGCAGCAGCGCGGTTCCGGACTAAAGTACCTAGAACCGCTCGGCCACAGCGGCTACGGGTTACTAAAGGATCCGATGTAGAAATGTGTTCTTTTGAATAAAACTTTCTGAGTTTCTTTACATGAAGCCGCAAACCGCACGTATCTATGTCTCATAGTTTTTTTTAATTGCATTCAGAAATCAGGGGATGTTACGTGTTGACACCCTATATATGTCGCGTACTGATAGAGAGACTACGGTAATAGGGATTAGGGCACATTCAGGGTCATATAATCGCTAATGTTGGCACGAAGTACCCTCCACCACTTGCTCCACCGCGGCTTACGGAGTGTAGATGTGTCCGAGCAGCTGGAAGTGTGGAGCGCAGTCCGCTGGCTGATATGGGGAGACGGTGCAGTGGAGGGACCCACGTGCTTCCCACGTGTATTCTGGCGCGCTGTGCCTGGCACCACGGTGGTCGCACGCGAACCGATGGACGGCGCGTCAATACGGCACACGTGGGCGCCGGCGCTGCAGATTCTGCGCTCGCGAACGGCGAGAGGCCACAGAAACAGGCAGCGTGGAACGTAAACACTGACAAGTCATAGTCAATTGATGTTCACGCTGCCATCCGAGCATCGCCGTGAAGCGAAATAAACAGGAGAAGACCAGACACGGATACGAGACTTGGTTCTGCGCGAGGGTGGGGTCACTACTGTTCGTCTCTCTCTCTCTCTCTCTCTCTCTCTCTCTCTCTCTCTCCCCCACTCTTCCAAGCATAAATTGCTGTCACCCTTGCGTCTAATGTGCCACCAATGTATAAGATTTTACCACTGCTACACAAAATTTGTGACAAATGGGAAAAGTGCTAAAAATATTTGATACAGATATTGAGCAAATAGAATAGGTAAAAAAATTCAAATACTCGGGTGAGACTTTACAAGAAAATGGTTTGGAAAAATCCGCTGTAGAGGAAAGGATACACTAACGGAAAACGTATATGGCGTGGCTGAATATACAAATGGCCTTATATAAGAAACTTAAAGCAACACAACACACTTGTGAAAGCAGAGTGCCTGTATGCTAGCGAATGTCTATTATCAAATTATATGCTTGATAAATAAGAAATATTAGGAAGAAGAATTACACGGAAAATATTAGGTGTTCAGTAAAATCTAGCATTTTGGGAAAAAGGTGACCAAATTTATCAGATCATAGAAAACATATCAGAAACTGGGAGGAAGAGGAGATTACAACTTTTTGGACATATTTACAGAAGGGATGACAATACTCACCAAGCAGAGCTTCAAATATGTTGGAAAAAGAGATTAACATGCAGTTGGACTCAAGAGGTTAGGAAAGATTTGGAAAGAAATAATGTAAGAGAAGAAGAAGTATTGGAAAAACGTATTTTTAGGGAAAAAGATTCAAGAATGAAAGGATTACGAGGCAGGAAGGAAAAGAAAACTGTCACCAAGTGCTGTAAAGACAGGAAAAGGAAACATTGAGGAACAATGAAGGAATACTGGAAGAAAAAGAAAGAACAACGAAGAATTAAGAACTGCACTTGGAAGTTTTTCCTGGAAGGCCTTAACGCCAGAGGAAGAAGAGAAAAAACAGCAGAAGTCAAACAACAATAAGTTAATCCCATGTATCAATAATTACTCATCTTATTCAAGTATTTAATATTTACATGTATATACTTTATATAACGCCCCGATGGAGATGTTACAAATGTGTTGAAACATATCTGGATAAGAAAATTAAGAAGAACGTGTGTTCAAAAAAAGCGGGTGTAGGCCCCAACGCTTTATAAATAAAACCACGAAATAATGGCAGTTCCAAATGTATTTACATTCCATAACTTTGTTATGACGGACGTGACTAACTCGACAGCTAACCAGCAGAAACACAAAGCCAAAACATTAAAAAAAAACTACACATTACACAACACAATCTATGGTATCCTGAAGATGCAAACGTGTTTTTGAAACGCATGAAATCGAATTGCTTTGCTAAATCAGGCTGGTCGAAACTGAATATGAATGTAGGTTCGTGAAAAAAAAGGGCAGCTTTTGTAAAATTTTGGGTTCAACAATGCAGTTTCAAAGCTAGCGACCAGGGTCTTCGGATCGCGCATGCGCACGTCGCCCACTGCGCGGCGCTGTCCCGGCCCTGTGATTGGCCCGCGCCGCCGCGGTGGTGGGGGCACCGCTGCCGCGCCGGCCACTCACAGGGCCAGCTTCCCGGAGCACGGGGTTCTCGCCGGTTGCCGCACGGACGCGCCCTCGCAACATAACCTCACTTTTTGAGCGTGCACGTGCACGTGCCCATCTCTACAGGCGAGGTAGCGCAGACCGCGGGATCCTACCGACACTATACTCTCTCATTACCCGTTTAAGCGGCGCTGCGGCAAACCTATCATTACGGCCGCGGCGGCCGAGCGGCAGTTTAAGCCCCCGTCGCGGACGTGACGTCGGCCACAGCGTACACACAGTGGTCGGGTCGTCTTCTTCTTCTTCTTTTCTGGAGCGCGCGGCACGTAGACGCGATTGAGGGCGTAATAGCGAGGCGGGCGTGGGGCCTCGTTACAGGAAAATATTAGTCGCTTCTTCCACGCTGTGAGTCATTCTCTGAGAAACGGCGCCAGAGGCGTTCTCATACTTCCTGCCTGCTCATCCGATCCAGTGGGCAGAATCTGAGGAGAGCCACTGTACCGTACAGTCGCTTATCCCAATACTGAAACCCCTTCAGACTTGCTTTAACTGACTTTCCGTCCCCACTGCAATGTCGTCATAGGAAACCTGACTGTGGACATAGCTTTGTAACATAGTCAAAATATTTTCACAAAAACTCGTGACGAGCTGCAGTCATACGAGTCTACACCGACGCAGGATGACTATTACACGCGAAAGCGGCGAGTAAAGAACAACGAAACAATCAAATAACCCAAACAAACGTAGGTCTGGAAACCAATAAGTCACCTGATACACCGTACCACGACAAGTACATGATCACCACAAAACACAGTCCCCTAGGATTTTCACTCTGCAGCGGAGTGTGCGCTGATAAGAAACTTCCTGGCAGATTAAAACGATGTGCCGGACCGAGACTCGAAACCGGGACTTTTGCCTTTCCGGGCAAGTGCAAGTTCGCAGCAAGGCTTCTGTAAAGCTTGGAAGGTAGGAGACGAGGTACTGGTGGAATTAAAGCTGTGAGGACGGGGCGTGAGTCGTGTTTGGGTAGGTCAGTTGGTAGAGCACTTGCCCGCGAAAGGCAAAGGTCCCGGGTACCGGCAGACTGTTTTAATCTGCCAGGACGTTTCATATGACAGCAAGTCCTCCACACGGCTACAATACATGCGAGGAAAAGGCTTCACCACGTTTGCTTATTAATGCCAATACACTTTCGAAAAATGTCAGCCGTGTTCCGAATCCACTGAGAACCACCCACAATAGTTCCCAGAGTTCATCGACATTCTCAACAGGGCTGCAATGCACCGAAGTTTTAAATATGCCCACAGAAAAGCTAATTAATTCAAGTCGGAGAACTTGGGAACGAGCAACAGTTGTTGTAGAAACGCTGTTTACCTGCACTTGGGTACCTCGAACGATGATAAAATCAAAAGGGCACAGTTCATCACTTTGCAATTTACACCTCACTTGAGGTGTTTCGAAATAAATGAAGCCTTAGTCGTTAACAGTGTTGCAATGGTATGGAGCCATTGATTCCCAGACCTGTATGTAATGCGATTATTTACTTTTTTCACTGGTTTCTACTTTACCCTTCAGTTTGCACCCATAACAAACGTATTGTACATATTGCGCAAGCCACTATACAAAGCATTTGTACCAGTTGAAAATGGAAATGTTCTGAGACGATTTGTAGTCTTAATTTCCATACTGAGTTAACTTCCTCTGCTCTAAATCTAAAGAAGCTGTTTTAAAAACTCCGTTTGCCCATACAAAGTCTCTTGATCGGTTGCACCAAAGGAAAAGAAATTATACTTACGACAGAAAAGGATGCTAACATATTGGCATGAAGGCATGCAGCACTTTGTTCTTCATTTAGAGTGTAGGCATTAACTGCAGTTAATGAGGAATGTGAGTAGTAATTAGTGAACAAATCATCGCAAACACTGCGTTGCCCATGGTGAGAGGTAACGCGTAAAATTTGGTATTCTCGACACAATCGTGACAATGCGGATCTCGGATATTGAATTCCCTAACGGTTTCCGAAATGCAAGTCCCGTGCCTCCAGGTCCAACTACCATTCCGCGTCCAAAAGCCTGTTAATTGCCGTCGTCCGGCCATAAACACGTCGGAAAGCTATGAATCACCTGAGTACAAATGAAAGCTCCGCTACTGAATTGTCGTTTTATACCATTTGTATACGATACTACAGACAGGGCAAGCCAGAAGTGATGCAGAAACTGTCGATACGGGTTTCCAAGAGAGCAGGGAAACACAATGTTTAAGCACCTGGATAAGGTTCAAATGGTTCAAATGGCTCTGAGCACTATGGGACATCTGAGGTCATCAGTCCCCTAGACTTAGAACTATTTAAACCTAACTAACCTAAGGACATCACACACATCCATGCTCGAGGCGGGAGTCGAACCTGCGACCGTAGTGGTCGCGCGGTTCCAGACTGAAGCGCCTAGAACCGCTCGGTCATACCGGCCGGACGCCAAAGGACTATGAAGACATACTGCCTCTGCAGCTAGAAAAGTCAGCAGAGATTCGGCATGTGTTGTTGGATCCCCAGTGATGTATGGAGACGTTCTGTCTGATCAGCTAGGCAAGCTGGAAGAGATTCAGCAGGTGCTGATATGGGTTTCCCATAGTGCATGGAAATTGGTTCGTTGATGTCTTCGTTGATATGTATACGTGCATATTGCTATCCCACGACTTCTGTCACCTCACTGTATATTGTAAACAGTAACGGCCTTATCACACATCGCTCCTGATATTACCTTCACCTCAACACCGACGGGTCGAGGAAGAGTTCATTATTCCTTTGTTGTTTCTGCAGATAAAGAGGGAGGTACTCGGAGCACGTAATGAACGTGCCGCCGGAGCTCGCCGGCGCTACCCCGGTTGGGGCTGTGCTGCGGCGCGCAGATCGGGGATCGAAGCGCGGCCCCCGGCCACGGGCATGTATGTGGGGCCGCTAATCCGGCGCCGGGCTATTATCAGGCCGTCCAGCGACGGCGCTGAGCTCCCAGCGGCCGTGCATCACGCGTGACGCACGCTCGCATTGATTGGGCGATGCGAAGCGCTGCGCCGCCACGCTGGGGATGGGGCGGCGAGTAATGGCGCGCCGGGGACTGCGGGCCCAGATAGGCGCCTCACAGCACACAGCACACCGCCCCCCCCCCCACCACCCCTCAACCAAGATGCACAGTGGAGTGTCACTTTGTCGAAGTAGTAGCGAGGATAACCGGCTAGAAAAGCTGGAAGTGATGCGGGATGTGTTGATATACGAAACTTCCTGGCAGATTAAAACAGTGTGCCGGACCCAGACTCGAACTCGGGACCTTTGCCTTTCGCGGACAACTGCTTCAGGAATGCTAGTTCTGCAGGTTTGCAGGAGAGCTTCTGTAAAGTTTGGAAGGTAGGAGACGAGATACTGACAGAGCTAAAGCTGTGAGTACCGGGCGTGAGTCGTGCTTGGTTAGCTCAGTTGGTAGAGCACTTGCCCGCGAAAGGCAAAGGTCCCGAGTTCAAGTCTCGGTCCGGCACACAGTTTTAATCTGCCACGAACTTTCATATCAGCGCACACTCCGCTGCAGAGTGAAAATCTCATTCTGGAAACATCCCCAAGGCTGTGGCTAAGCCATGTCTCCACTATATCCTTTCTTTCAGGAGTGCTAGTTCTGCAAGGTTCGCAGGAGAGCTTCTGTAAAGTCTGGAAGGTAGGAGACGAGGTACTGGCAGAAGTAAAGCTGTGAGTACCGGGTGTGAGTCGTGCTTCGGTAGCTCATATGGTAGAGCACTTGCCCGCGAAAGGCAAAGGTCCCGAGTTCGAGTCTCGATCCGGCACACAGTTTTAATCTGCCACGAAGTTTCATATCAGCGCACACTCCGCTGCAGAGTGAAAATCTCATTCTGGAAACATCCCCAAGGCTGTGGCTAAGCCATGTCTCCACTATATCCTTTCTTTCAGGAGTGCTAGTTCTGCAAGGTTCGCAGGAGAGCTTCTGTAAAGTCTGGAAGGTAGGAGACGAGGTACTGGCAGAAGTAAAGCTGTGAGTACCGGGTGTGAGTCGTGCTTCGGTAGCTCATACGGTAGAGCACTTGCCCGCGAAAGGCAAAGGTCCCGAGTTCGAGTCTCGGTCGGGCACACAGTTTTAATCTGCCAGAAAGTTTCATATCAGCGCACACTCCGCTGCAGAGTGAAAATCTCATTCTAGTGTTGATATACGTTTCCTAGAGAGCACGGAGACATCCGCCAGCTGCGGCAGGGTTCCTCCCAAAACAGCGCCATCTGACCACTTGCCTTCCCCGCTCCCCCCCCCCCCCCCTCCCCGCCCCCAGGATACCGTGTAGAGTATTTTTGTCATGATAGTAGCCGGAAGACCCGGATGATCAAACTGAAACCGATGCAGAAAATGATGATATGGGTTTCCAAAAGAAGACGCTGGCTGGCTGAGGCTGGTTTCCTCATAACACACCGCCCTCCACCCTTGTGCACAGTGGAGAGTGACCGGCTGAACAGACTGGAAACGATGCAGAAACTATTGACATAGGTTTCCAACACAGCACAGTGACACCCTGTCTAAGCTGCTGGATAAATTGCAAGAGGCGTCATCGGGCGCCAAAGGACTTTGGAGACAGTGTGTGGGTAGACAGATAAGTTGGCAGAGATTCAGCATTATTTGCTGGGCCTCCAATGACGTGTGGAGACATTTCGTCTGGTCATCTGAGGGAATTAGATTAGGAAATGACACACTTCAAGTAGTAACGGAGTTTTGCTATTTGGGGAGCAAAATGACTGATGTTCGTCGAAGTAGAGAGGATATAAAATGTAGACTGGCAATGGCAAGGAAAGCATTTCTGAAGAAGAGAAATTTGTTAACATCGAGTATTGATTTAAGTGTCAGGAAGTCGTTTCTGAAAGTATTTGTACGGAGTGTAGCCATCTATGGAAGTGAAACAGGGACGATAAATAGTTTAAACAAGAAGAGAGTAGAAGCTTTCGAAATGTGGTGCTACAGAAGAATGCTGAAGATTAGATGGGTAGATCACATAACTAATGAGGAGGTATTGAATAGAATTTGGGAGAAGAGGAGCTTGTGGCACAACTTGACTAGAAGAAGGGATCGGTTGGTCGGACATATTCTGAGGCATCAAGGGATCACCAGTTTAGTACTGGAGGGCAGCGTGGAGGGTAAAAATCGTAGAGGGAGACCAAGAGATGAATACACCAAGCAGATTCAGAAGGATGTAGGCTGCAGTAGGTACTGGGAGATGAAGAAGCTTGCACAGGATAGAGTAGCATGGAGAGCTGCATCAAACCAGTCTCACGACTGTAGAGAACAACAACAACAGCTAGACGAGCTGGAAGAGATTCAGCAGGTCCTGATATGGGTTTGCAAGAGTGCATGGAGACATTTTGTCTGCTGCAGCTATACTTGTTGGAAAGAGATACAGCAAGTACTGACATGTTACGAGGAGTGAATGGTGACAAACTGTAGGATCAGCTAGACGAGAAGGAAGCCCATCACACCGCTCGCCAACCAGAAGTACAGTGGAGAGTCACTTTGTCGTGGTAGTAGGTGGAACAACCGACAGGAGAAGCCGGAAGTGATGCACGAAGTGTTGATACGGGTTTCCATGAGAGCAGGGAGACACACTGTTTAAGCACCTGGATAAGTTGTAAGGCATGTCATCGGTTGCCAAAGGACTATGAAGACATACTACCTCTGCAGCTAGAAAAGTCAGCAGAGATTCAGCAAGTGTTGTTGGAGCTCCAGTGATGTATCGAGAAATTTTATCTGATCAGCTAGACAAGCTGGAAGAGATTCATCAGGTGCTGATATGGGTTTCCTATAGTGCATGGGAACTGATGCAGCTGCACGGACTACACTAGTAGCCGCCCGGTATTAGCCGAGCGGTTTAAGGCGCTGCAGTCATGGGCTGTGCGGTTGGTCCCGGCGGGGGTTTGAGTCCTCCCTCGGGCATGGGTGTGTGTGTTTGTCCTTAGGATAATTCAGGTTAAGTAGTGTGTAAGCTTAGGGACTGATGACCTTCGCAGTTAAGTCCCATAAGATTTCACACACTTTTTTTTTTTTTTGACTACACTAGTGCGCCTTTCTTCTCCATCCAAATTCCCATTCACTCTTTTAGGCCTCTTGATATCCCCCCTAAACTCGAACGGCATTGCAGAGGCTCTCCAACTGTATTGGAACAGCACCTCAGCACCGGACGAAACGTGGGATCCTGCCTGATACCCAGGCATATATGATCTAAGTTAAATGAAACTGTATGGTTCCGGAGACCTTTTCAAGTCCAAAACATCGATGACGTATTTACTACGGTCCTGTTACAAATTTTCGTTCGTCGCTTCAGTCTGCATGTACGTAACAACTGAATCTAACGATACTCGCCTTTCCCGTGCCCGATAGTCGCTCTGCTTGTTGAGCCGCACTTGCGCATGCCGTGCGGAAATCCTCTCCATCGTCTCTGTGACGGCATGTACGCTAGCAGAACGGAACCGCGTCGGGGAATTGCCATGTCTCGCGGTAATTGTCGCAGCCTCCGCTTCCGGGACTCCCCATCTCGGTATTGACCGTCTGTCATCGCGGCTTCCCCACGTTCCCTCGGGATCGGCGCGAATGCCCGGGATCTGCATATTACATTCGTCCGACGCCAGCCGGAGCCCGCGCGCCGGCCCTACATATGCACACGCCCGGTGGCAGCCTATATCGGGCGCTCATCGATGAGCCGAAACCGGATTAGGCGCTGCGCAAGGCGGACCGCGTTAAGAATTCCATCAGCCGAGTGCGGTGCGGCCCAGCCCGGTCGCTTCTGACGATGACAATGCTGATGGACGACGCCGAAACTCATTTAGCGAGTGCTGCGGGGAATGCCCGTTATGACGTAGCGCCGCGGTCTCACCCGCTTCGCGTAGGCTCGCCGGCCGCATGGTGATGAACTCGCAGCTGTGGATCACGATTACAGTTCGCACAGTGGATCGGTTGTGTTGCTAATAGCACCAGAGTCGACTGCTGTCTCTCCCAACTACACTGCAGCCTCGGAGCAAACATTTTTCTTTTACCGAAACTGTACCCTCTTTTCAGTAAGGAGTGCTACGCGATCCCTGTTTGTAGAAACAAAACACTGTTTTCGTGGTCTGTGGATAGCAGTTTATTATTTCGGACTACTGTGCATCACTGGAAACATCTGGTTTGCTAGTTAGTGTTTTCTTCTTTCTCCAGAATCTCTCCATTCTTCCACTGAGTTTCTTCCTCCCTTCCTCTCCCCAGATGATCTTGGTTCTTACACAGGGTACGCAAAATGAGACTGATCCGGGAAAAGGTATTCCATGCGCCTTAACATAGGCAACCCAACTTACGTCATCCGCATTCGGTGTGGATGCTGTAAGTTGGGTTGCCTATCTTAAGGTGCATGAAATATTTTTTTCCGGAGCAATCTAATTTTACACACCCTGAACTATGTTTTCCTTGGAGCCCATTTTCAACATTCATCCTAAATACATTTTTAATCCCAGATCCCTTTCTGACTGATTCCAGCTTCCTTCACATCCCTTCTTACTTCCTCAACCCATTTTGTGATCACCCTATATTTAGGTGATGTAGCTGAAGATCTTCATTGTCAGTCTGCATTCGCTCATTCTGAAGAAGTGTTCAAAAATGGTTCAAATGGCTCTGAGCACTATGGGACTTAACATCTGAGGTCACCAGTCCCCTACAACTTAGAACTACTTAAACCTAACTAACCTAAGGACATCACATACATCCATGCCCGAGGCAGGATTCGAACCTGCGACCGTAGCGGTCGCGCGGCTCCAGACTGTAGCGGCTAGAACCGCTCGGCCACCCCGGCAGGCTCAAGAATTGTGTATAGCGTCTAATGACTTCTGCACCTGCTTATATAGATCTTCATTTCTCGCTGTTTATTATTTCAGTATTACACGTTTCAGTCACTATCGGTCATCTTCCAGAGGCGTTAAAAATCTGTACATATTATAAAAACTGTTTGTGTGTGTGTGTGTGTGTGTGTGTGTGTGTGTGTGTGTGTGTGTGTGACACATATACCTTACTTTCAGGCAACAGTCTCTGTTGCATACACGTCAGCCGGCCAGTGTGGCCGAGCGGTTCTAGGGGTTTCAGTCTGGAACCGCGCGACCGCTACGGTCGCAGGTTCGAATCCTGTCTCGGGCATGGATGTGTGTGATCTCCTTAGGTTAGTTAGGTGCAAGTATTTCTAAGTTCTAGGGGACTCATGACCTCAGATGTTAAGTCCCATAGTGCTCAGAGCCATTTGAACCATTTTTTGCATACACGTCCATCCGCTCGATATGGTTTGAAACGAGATTCGTCCGACCAGGCAACATGTTTCCAGTCATCAACAGTCAAATGTCGGTGTTGACGGGCCCAAGGGAGCGGTAAAGCTTTGTTGTCGTGCAGTCATAAAGGGTACACGAGTGGGCCTTTGGCTCCGAAATCCCATATCCATGATGTTTCGTCGAATGGTTCGCACTCTGACACTCGCCGATGTCCCAGTATTGAAATCTACAGCAATTTGCGGAAGGGTTGCACTTCTGCCTCACTGAACGATTGTCTTCAGTCGTCGTTGGTACAGTTCTTCGAGGATCTTTTTCCGGCCGTAGCGTCGTCGGACATTTGATTTTTTACCGAATTTCTGATATTCACGGTACATTTGTGAAATTGTCGTACGGGAAAATCCCCACTTCATCGCTACGTCGGACATGTGTCCCATCGCTCGTGAACCACTATAACACCACGCTCAAACTCACTTAAATCGTCGTTTTAACAGCAGTAACCGATATAACACCTGATGTCTTATATAGGCGTTGCTAACCGCAGTGCCGTATTCTGCCTGTTTATATATCTCTGTATTTGAATACGCATGCCTATACCAGTTTCTCTTGCGCTTCAGTGTACATTCATCGCCAAGAGCGTAGCTTCGACAATGTCTTCCGCCCGACTTGACTGTGAGAGCATAAATAGAAATGCATAAATAGACGAAAGAGTGCACAGTGGTTGCTTCGATGTCGTGAGCTACGGAAGTGTGAAGGTCACGCAGAGGTGTGATGGCATCGCAGAGTCTGTAATTCCCACAGAACGCCAGCAACAGTCTCGGGCGGCGTGGGTGCGTGCTCGTAAGTAGCATGGCGGTGCGGACTCTCCTCGCGGATGCCCTGGAGCCGGCTGGAGCTGGAGAAGCGAGTGCATTCTGGACGGCGAGGGCCGGGACGTGTTCGGAGCACGTGACCGCTCGCCGCCGGCTGCGGACCCGGCATTAGGCGTAATGAAATCACGCTTAGCCCCGGAGGTTCCCCTGCTCCGGGTACTCTCTCTCACCACCGCCTCCGCTTCCTGTTCTTTTTGCGGCGGTAATAGCCTGTTACGGCAGTAACCGCGGGCGTTTCATCGCCAAGTGATTCGCAATCGTCAGGTACACTCCGCTTCGGAGCGTTTGGCTGCCACACAGATAACTGTCGGCGGCAGGACTCGGCAACCTGCGCATCTCGGAGACGTTTCAGCTCTAAGCGGCCGATACATGTCATCGCCATACACATGTCATCATGCCATGTTGCAGATGACATGAAGTTCACTAACTAAAAGAAAAAAAAACGGAAATGGAAAAAAAGCGCACAGAAAATATGTCGCAGGCAGCGACAATAATCGTTTAAAACATGCTGTAGCATACAATAAATAAGGTAGTACAAAAGTTTCCATAGAAAACTATATTTCGAATAGTAAAAATGTAATAATGTGCTATTGTGTTTGTATAACCATGCTATTTTCTGCATGTTTTAGATTAAAAAAAAACACTGATGATGGTGATATTTGTCGCCGAAACTAGTTTGGGAGAATAAAGAAATAAACGAATAATAAGGTGTTTTGCATCAAGGCGGACTCAATTTTCTGATATTACTCTTTTTTAGATTAAGTAGAGTGTAAGCCTAGAGACCCATGACGTCAGCTTTTTGGTCCCATAGGAACTTACCACCTATCTCTTCAGTCGGCGCACATGCTTATATCAAAACTCGTGGACGTTGCTTTAGAGGTGAGTCGCCGTGAAATTAGGGCTAGGAACGTTTGTGTTTATCATCTTTCAGGAACGAATACCACTAACGTAGTTGCAAAG
Source organism: Schistocerca serialis cubense (assembly GCF_023864345.2). Taxonomy (NCBI): domain Eukaryota; kingdom Metazoa; phylum Arthropoda; class Insecta; order Orthoptera; family Acrididae; genus Schistocerca; species Schistocerca serialis. The sequence goes on along the minus strand of NC_064649.1, from coordinate 65,301,853 downwards.
AAGTAATAAAATTTAAATATCATGCATGATGCGGCAGTTTTTCTCGCATGTCATTGTTAATGACGTCAGATCCCCTGAACTACGTGCCGTTCAGTTATATAATTTTGCAGGTACACTCAGTGATATTTGCAGATACTGCCTGCAAAATGTGTCGATGATAATAATAATAGTACTAAGGAAGTAGTAAATTACAACGTCGTGTTTCATGCGGTAATTTTACGGCACGAAGAGCAGAAAAGTGGTAAGCGATAGACTTTTCTCCTTTCATTATTGTATAGGGATTAACAACGTGGAAAAATTCATTGGTAAAGGTTTGAAATTACGCGTAAAGTTTGTTGCAAGTTGCTTAGTGGTCTCATTCTCAAACACTGGGAGAAGCCTAGGGATTTACGCGTCGCGGGCTACCTTTCTTTTCCACCCCCACCCCTCTGATTGGTAGATGGTTCTTACCTGCACCGTGTTTTGCATAAAAGGCGGAACCTATATCCAATAATCTGAACTACAAACGCGGAAAATGCAAATCCAAAAGATGAATACAGACAAGAAGAGAATAGAAAGTTCTGAAATGTAGTGCTGTAGAAGAATGGTGAAGATCTGGTGGGTAGATCGCGTAAGTAATGGTGAGCTACTGAATAGAATTGGGAAGAAATTGATGCTGTAGACTGCGGGAAAGAGGAGATTGGTTGATAAGGCATGTCCTGAGACATCAAGAATCATCACTGTCGTGACTGAAGGAAGTGTACGGTGTGAGCAAAACTTGAGTACAGTAAGCAAGTTCAAATGGATGGAGCAGTTATGCAGACATGAAGTCGCTTGTACAGAACAGAGTAGCGTAGAAGGTTGCGTCAAAGCAGTTTTTGGACTCAAGACCATAACAACATCTACATCCAAGAATCTGCCTTACAACGTATGGTCGAGGGTACTTCTTTTTGTTCCATTCCTGAGGGAACGATAGACGGTGAGCGTAATTTCTCTCATTCTTTTCCCTCGGCATGGTCATTTCACTACATGTATATACCAGTCTCTGGGAACCAGTACACGCGGTAGTGACACGTAATGGTGGTGAGTACGACGCGATGTTCAGCACGTATCAGCAGCGGCTCAAGGGATGCAGCGGCACCGTGTGACGTCACGCCGGAGCGGCGCGCACGGACAGTGGGCGGTGCTAATTGCGGGGCTCGGCCGCGTCACTGTTTACTGCGGCAACGACAGTATCTGGCGTGTCGGCGCTATCAGCCCTCCGCCACACACGGGCCCGGCGCCGCTATCTGCGTGTGTGGTGCGCCGGCGCTGATGTATGACGGCGCTGGATCAGCGCGCCCGCTAATGGCGGATTCCGATCGGGTGCGGGGGCGCGGGGCTGCGTTGCTATGGCGACCGGGGTGCCGAAGGGGTGCGAATCTGCAGCGCCGCTATGTTGTCCCGTGTGATGCGTTGGCGCCGAGCTACTTCACTCTGACGCCTTTAGTGGTCGCGAATTTATATGTTATTGGGGAAGACTAACTTACCTCCCTCCCTCCCTCCCTCCCTCCCTCCTTCCCTCCCTCCCTCCCTCCCCACCCCCTTCTCTCTCTCTCTCTCTCTCCCTCTCTCTCTCTCTCTCTCTCTCTCTCTCTTGCTTAGTTTGGTTGTTTTCCTTCATTTGTGGCCTGGAATTGGAAACAACATGTGGATTTGCTGTTAGATACACTATAGAAAGGGTTAATATTTTAACTACACTACTGGCCATTAAAATTGCTACACCAAGAAGAAATGCAGATGATGAACGGGTATTAATTGGAAAAATATATTATACTAGAACTGACATGTGATTACATTTTCACGTAATTTGGGTGCACAGATCCTGAGAAATCAGTACCCAGAACAACCACCTCTGGCCGTAATAACGGACTTGATACGCCTGGATATTGAGTCAAAGAGAGCTTGGATGGTGTGTATAGGTACAGCTGTCCATGCAGCTTCAACACGATACCACAGTTCATCAAGAGTACTGACTGGCGTATTGTGACGAGCCAGTTGCTCAGCCACCATTGATGAGACGTTTTCAATTGGTGAGAGATCTGGAGAATGTGCTGTCCAGGGCAGCAGTCGAACATTTTCTGTATCCAGAAAGGCCCGTACAGGACCTGCAACATGCGGTCATGCATCATCCAGCAGAAATGTAGGGTTTCGCATTGATCGAATTAAGGGTAGAGCCACGGGTCGTAACACATCTGTAATGTATGGCGATGACGAATACACGCTTCCAATGTGCGTTCACCGCGATGTCGCCAAACACGGTTGCGACCATCATGATGCTGTAAACAGAACCTAGATTGATCCGAAAAAAATGACGTTTTGCCATTCGTGCATCGAGGTTTTGTCGTTGAGGACACCATCGCAGGCGCTCCTGTCTGTGATGCAGCTTCAAGGGTAACCGCAGCCATGGTCTCCGAGCTGATCGTCCATGCTGCTGCAAACGTCGTCGAACTGTTCGTGCAGATGGTTGTTGTCTTGCAAACGTCCCCATCTGTTGACTCAGGGATCGAGACGTGGCTGCACGATCCGTTACAGCCATGCGGATAAGATGCCTGTCATCTCGACTGCTAGTGATACGAGGCCGTTGGGATCCGGCACGGCGTTCCGTTTTACCCTCCTGAACCCACCGATTCCATATTCTGCTAGCAGTCATTGGATCTCGACCAACGCGAGCAGCAATGTCGCGATACGATAAACCGCAATCGCGGTAGGCTACAATCCGACCTTTATCAAAGTCGGAAACGTGATTGTACGCATTTCTCCTCCTGACACGAAGCATCACAACGTTTCACCCGGCAACGCCGGTCAACTGGTGTTTGTGTATGAGAAATCGGTTGGAAACTTTCCTCATGCCAGCGCGTTGTAGGTGTCGCCACCGGCGCCAACCTTGTGTGAAAGCTTTGAAATGCTAATCATGTGCATATCACAGCATCTTCTTTCTGTCGTTTAAATTTCGCGTCTGTAGCACGTCGTCTTCGTGGCGTAGCAGTTTTAATGGTCAGTAGTGTAACTTGCACGTAGGGAACGCGAAGATACGATACGATATATTAGGGCTAATACTGAGGCATAGAGACAGTCGATTTTCCATCGCTCCATTTACGAGTGGAACAGGAAAGGAAATGACTAGTAATTGTACTGGGTAGCCTTTGCCACGCCCAGTACTGTGGCTTGCGGGCTATCTATGTAGATGCAGATGGCCTTTCGACATTCGTTCTTCTGACAATTAGCGATTGGGATTAGGCGGCGGTAGGAGGGGGGGGGGGGGAATGCAAGAGGAGACGGTTGTGGGGTAAGTATCCTTCGCCATACACTGTAACGTAGACTACGGAGCTTGCATGTAAATGTAGTGACAGGTTCTTTTGATCGTCAGCGGCGCCTGCCAAACATGCCCTAATAGAATGTCAAAATGTATTCTCATCCCCGTGGATGCCATGACGTGGTGACGGTAATGGCTGCACAGAAGGGACGCGGAGGAGGCAGCGGTGGTTGCCGTGGCGATGACCCATTCCTCAGCAGCGGCCGGGGACTCCACCTGGGGGGTCCTGCCAGCGCGCAGAGCGCTCGCCCAAAACGACCAACGGCAGGCACCGCCTGGTCGAACCCGCCTCCGCGGCCGCCGCCACATAAACAATATCTCGCGCTCGCTCGCTGGGACAGGGGCGGTGAGGGAACGGGAGGGGAGCAAAGAGACACAGAAACCAACATTTCTCTCCCGTGTCTCCCTGCTACGGCCTCAATGAGCGTGCGTGGAAGCGTGTACCGCAGACGACCCCAGACACTTCGTCAGATTAATTATTGTTACTTCACAGACACAGTTATAAAAAAAAATGGCTCAAATGGCTCTGAGCACTATGGGACTTAACTTCTGAGGTCGTCAGTTCCCTAAAACTTAGAACCACTGAAACCTAACTAACCTAAGGACATCACACACACATCCATGCCCGAGGCAGGATTCGAACCTGCGACCGTAGCAGTCGCGGGGTTCCGGACTGAAGCGCCTAGAACCGAACGGCCACCGCGGACGGCACACAGTTATCGCTAAGCACTGTATCACACAAAAAATTCTAGATCTTTATGTAGTGGGGATCACAGTATGTTGCTATGTACCTCCTGTGTGTGTGTGTGTGTGTGTGTGTGTGTGTGTGTGTGTGTGTGTGTGTGTGTGTGTGGCTGTAATACACTAATCTTGGTTCTTGTAAACTGTTCTGTCTAGATAGCACTTATAAAACCGCACAGTTACTCAAATATTTGTCCGTAGCTTTTGGAACGATTTTCACAGAACATGGAAAGAACATTTCATTGTTAATTTAGATATAGCGTCATTAATATTGATTTAATTGGGAATATTCGAAATATATACCCCTATCGAAGAGGCAATGATGGAAAAATGGTTCAAATGGCTCTGAGCACTATTGGACTTAACATCTGTGGTCATCAGTCCCCTAGAACTTAGAACTATTTAAACCTAACTGACCTAAGGACATCAGACACATCTATGCCCGAGGCAGGATTCGAACCTGCGACCGTAGCAGTCCCGCGGTTCCGGACTGAACGCCTAGAACCGCTAGACCACCGCGGCCGGCGCAATGATGGAAGTAAATTATATATATATATATATATATATATATATATATATATATATATATATATATATATATATATTCAGGACTGGGATTACAATTCAAGGTGAAAGGATATCAATGATACGATTCGCTGATGACGTTGCTATCCTGAGTGAAAGTGAAGAAGAATTACATAATCTGCTCAATGGAATAAACAACCTAATGAGTACAGAATGTGGAGTGAGAGTAAATCGATTAAAGACGAAGGTTTTAAGAAGTTGCAGAAATGAGAACAGTGAGAAACTTAACATTAGGATTGATGCTTACGAAGTAGGTGAAGTTAAGGAATTCTGCTTGCTAGGGAGCAAAATAACCAATGACGTACAGAGCAAGGAGGACATCAAAAGCAGACTAGCACTGGAAAAAAGTACATTCCTGGTCACGAGAAGTCTACTAGTATCAAACATAGACTTTAATTTGAGGAAGAAATTTCTGAGAATGTAAGTTGGGAGCAAAGCGTTATACGGTAGTGAAACCTGAATTACGAAAATCGAACAGAAGGGAATCGGAGCACTTGCGTGTGGTGCTGCAGACGAATGTTGAAAATTAGGTGGACTGATAAGGTGAGGAATGACGAAGTTCTGTGCAGAATCGGAGAGGAAAGGAATATGTGGAAAACACTGACAAGGAGAAGGGACAGGGTGACAGGACATCTGTTAAGACATCAGGGAATGACTTCCTTGGTACTAGAGGGAACTGTAGAGGGTAAAAACTGTAGACGAAAACAGAGATTGGAAAATATCCAGCAGCAAGTAATTGAGGTAGTAGGCTGTAAGAGCTACTCTGAGATGATACAGGAGAGGAATTCGTGGTAACCGCGTCAAACGAGTAAAAGAAAAAAAAAAGGTGAACGGTGATTTATCTTTCCTTATTGTGTTACGAGTACGACGCTTCAAGCATACAACCACTGTGTATCTTGTGTTACAAAAAATGTTTCAAGTGGCTCTGAGCACTATGGGACTTAACATCTGAGTCCCCTAGAACTTAAAACTGCTTAAACCTTACTAACCTAAGGACATCACACACATTCATGCCCAAGGCAGGATTCGAGCCTGCGACCGTAGCGGTCGCGATTCCAAAATGAAGCGCCTAAAACCGCTCGGCTATCGCGGCCGGCTCTTCTGTTACACTTTCGCCTCGTTTACTCGTTTTAGTGTACTGTGGTTGTAAATCTTGTTTTATGGCGAATCGTTAGTAAAGCCTGCCTAACATCGTAGCAGGGTATGACTTACACTAACGTCTACCATGATCTGACAAAACAAATTGTAATATAATATAGCCTCCGTTGAGATGGCTGTATGACGCATTCCAAAAGCCAGTAAATTAAAGAAAAAGAAGTTTGAATACAAAATAATTTCTTGAAAGTCGCCTCATATAGGACTTTCTCAGACGACGTGAATTTTTCAGTTATTGACGTAAAAAAAACAAAATATTAATTAACAGGCTTGTTACTCGTTATGAACTGTTCCTGATTTACATCTTTCGTTTACCGCATCCTCATCCGGTCCCGAATAAATTCAAACAAAATTGTTAACCTCTTCACAGCATTGTTAACATCTTCGTTTTGTCGGTCCACAAATGTAGACCTTCGTTAATTATTTTTTCTCCATAGATACGCGGATTATTCGGCTTGTAGAACGATGATCCACAGATGTGTGCCTTCTAGTTCTTAGTTTTAATATTAGAACGCAGAATCTTGCAACAAACGATTCGTGTATAAGTTTAAAGTTGGTCGTATTCTGTATGTGACTGCTTCTAAAAACCGCAAAGATTTATAAATTATTGTTAACCCTAAACATTACAGTGAGAATCTGTTTTTTATCTGAAATTTGGTAACTATCCTGGATAGTGACAATTAACTGTCTTTTGCATAAACTTAGTTAATTTCAACGAAATAACACACTATCTGAGCGTCCCCGTACGTGGACCTCAGGTCATAATGCAGAGAAGAGGAAAGGAAGCTAAGATGTTCCAGACTAATGATAATGAAACTCTATAACAAAAACTTGGGGAATGTTGATCTTTGTGACAGTTGTTTGTCGTATTACAGATGTTAATTCCCTCAGGAAAATGGCTGGCATGGATTTTTAATCAGTTATGGACCATGTTGTCGGGTGATGTAGCACAGATGGTGTTCAGTCAATCAAAACACCTGGACAAAAAAAGACTGCTAGTGGCTAACTGTAAGATACGCGTTGGCAAAGTTATAATAAAGAGCAAATGTGTACTAGTTGCTAGAAGAAAGGGGAATTCTTGTACAGTGGATTTCTGTGACAGTTAAGATGTAGATGACACAGAAAATGTGAATAAACAGCCAACAAGAGCTCTTTTGGAACCTACTGCAGAAGTGAAGTGTGACAATGTTGAGCGCCTACCGATACTTCGTGACGCAAAGAATATTTCAAAATGCAGGTAACCCAGCTGCAATTCCGAGTCATGTGCATAAAATCTATAATTTACTTATGTATTTTCAAAATTACCTCTTTTGAAAGTAAAAAAGTAAATATATTTTTACTGACATTTTCAAATTATGACCAGCCAGAAATCATTGTATGATTCTAATTTCCCTGCATTTATAAAGCTATTCCAAAACACCAATGTAAAGCTGTGTTGGAAATCACGTATTTTGAAAATGTTAACGTTAAGAAACCTATTTTCTGGGTAAATTAGCAAATGCAGTTGATTGTTTCAGCTAAAATCAAAATAGATTAGCTTACACAGTTAACTGTTTCAAATAAAATCAATATTTTTACTGTAACAGGAAGAAAAAATATAAAGCAAATGCTAGTAGATTTTCACGATAAGTGAGAATGAAGATCGACACAGGTGAACTATTTTTACCCAAGTCAGTCATCAATGAAATACTTTTTCTGCATCCGAGCCATGCTTGTGAATTGATTTATGGGAAAATACGAAAAGGAAAATTTCGTTTGACTTTTTTAATCAAATGGTTCTAATGGCTCTGAGCACTATAGGACTTAACATCTGAGGTCATCAGTCCCCTAGAACTTAGAACTACTTAAATCTAACTAAAGTAAGCACATCACACACATCCATGCCCGAGGCAGGATTCGAGCCTGCAACCGTGGCAGTAGCGCGGTTCCGTTCTGAAGCGCCTAGAACCGCTCGGCCACACCGGCCGGCATATATTTTTTTTTTTTTTTTTTTTAAATCCATGAAGTGAAGAGGTTAAGGCAATTTGATGTTATCTGCCACGCAGTAAATAAAGACTGGCGACATGCAGTTCAGGGAAATAAAGACGGCTACTGGCACTGCACATGAGAAGTGCAGTAATCAGGCATTTCCATTTCGGTGGCAGCGCGATGCTGTCTTGTCAGGACTTAAGTATTAGGTAACTGTCAGAATTCCGCCGATCAAAACATGAAAATTCCGCACGGCAGCCGATTGCCAAAGAAAGAAAAAAAAATGAAAAGTAAAAGCAATCCCGGTCAACAGATGGCGGAGGTAAATTTGAAAGGAGGCAATAATAAAGACGCCCACGGGGCGATACAGTTGCCGGAGCGGAACAGGTAGGAATTACGAGCTACACACTCGGTAGCCGGCAGCGCAGGTCCGCTTGTAATTACAGCTTAGGCCGCGGACTAAATAAGAGCGCCCTCTGGCGAAAAAAAAGAGAAAAATAAAAAAAAGCACAAACACACGCCCCGCCGTGTCCAGCGACTACCGCAGCGACTTCTGCTCTTACAAAGTTAACGTTTCTTGCTCCTCTTCTGTGTGTGTGTGTGTGTGTGTGTGTGTGTGTGTGTATGTCATGCGTATATGCGTTCTTCTTTACTTACCAGTACTCTTGAACAAGCCACTGTTCACCACTGCCAGTTTCTTGCTTCGCAGAGATCAGGTAACTGCGCGCGCGCGCGCGCGCGTGTGTGTGTGTGTGTGTGTGTGTGTGTGTGTGTGTGTGTCAGGGCGAGGGGGCGCTTTACGAGTAATTTCGCGCTTTACAACACCTGTCAGGTAGGTCCACAATAAAACTATCCAAATTATAGGTTGCGGACAGACCGTAACAATATTCGCCATTAATGAAACCGCCAGCGTATCTTATGACGCCTGAGCACAAAAAAGCTGATCGAAGTTGGTGGTGGTCGCAAGAAATATTTGCCAAAGGCACGTCGAGGCGATTGTTAACTTCTTGCTGTTCCTCCCAAGTCACCTTTCTTTCTCTCCTTCTGTCCCTTTATTCCTCTTCACAGACGAAGACGCGGTAGTTGAGGCATAAAGTCCGAGTTGCAAAAAAATGGTTCAAATGGCTCTGAGCACTATGGTACTTAACATCAGAGGTCATCAGTCCCCTAGAACTTAGAACTACTTAAACCTAACTAACCTAAGGACATCACACACATCCATGCCCGAGGCAGGATTAGAACATGCGACCGTAGTGGTCGCGAGGTTCCAGACCGTAGCGCCTAGAACCGCTCGGCCACTCCTGCCTGCCGAGTTGCAAAGAACATGCACCTTACCTGCCAGTTCTATCATTAAATATCCTTGGTTTTCCCAAATCGACAACCCTGAGAAACGATGAATACTTTTTTTCTGCGTGAGAAATTTGACGTACCATTTCCCTGCATTTCATCTTTATGACTGGCTTGCCAGAGATATTGTGGAGCGTCCGACATAGAAACATTTCAGAGTTTAGTCTGCGGGGCCAGTACAACTGTTCACAGTTTCGCCACTAGCCGCAAAACAAATATCACTTCATGATAGGCAGATATTATTACTAAATATGTTACTACGCGTTTCGGACCTCTGCTCATCGTCAGGTGAACATTAAAATGTACATATCACATTACTTTGATCTGCTCAACATGAATCCCGAGACGTTAGCGATGCGGCATTCTGAGGAACGTTGCTGATATCGCACTGCTGGCATTCGTAGGAACGTTTATGCCTAAAAAAATGAAGGGTAAGGATAGTGTAATACGTTTTCTGAATAGTAGCCTGACGATGAGGAGAGGATCGAAACGCATCCTGAATTATAATCATCTTGAGGTTGAAGCTCTTCTTTCCGTGTTTGTTTTAACAATACATATGTTTTTGGATGGGGTCCGCCTTTAGGAAAACACTATCTTGTGTTTCATCTCAAACATGTTTCACTGCAGTTGCATCATCATGAGTGGGCATATATTTTATGGCTGTTATACATAAAGAATGTTGTTTACTGTTCGTATACATGTAAATATTAGTTTTTAAATCGTAAATACAGATTTTCGAAGCACACATAAAAATATATTCCTACCTTTTAACCACATGGTGTGGTTTTTCTGCTGTATTATGTTTTTACAGTGTCTGTTTTCTTTCACAGTTTGTAGTTTGCAACTATATACAATATAATGTAGGAAAAATATTTAAGCAAAAATTACGATTTGGAGACTGTTATGGCTATCTCTGAAATTAATTAATTTCAATTTTTTCCTCGCAATGAAGAAGATGAGGAAAAAAGATAACGTAAGTTCAAATGGCCCTGAGCACTATGGGACTCAATTGCTGTCGTTATCAGTCCCCTAGAACTTAGAACTACTTAAACCTAACTAACCTAACGACATCACACACATCCATGCCCGAGGCAGGATTCGAACCTGCGATCGTAGCAGTCGCACGGTTCCGGACTGCGCGCCTAGAACCGCGAGACCACCGCGGCCGGCGATAACGTAAGTAAAACATAATGTAAATAGACACACACACACACACACACACACACACACACACACACACACACACACACACACACGCACACACTTAACAGCCATAAAATAAATGCCCACTGATGGTACTGAAACTGTAGTGGAACATGTTTGGGATAGAGAAAAAATTGTGTTTTGTCAAAGCCGGATTCCGTCCAAAAACATATGCATCTTGAATGTTTTTATTAGTAAATACTTCGCAGCAGAAAATAACACCAAGAGCTGCTCGCTTAGCTTAACTCACAGCGCACTCGCTTACGATGTACGGAGGTGAGGGAGACACGAATCGAATACACAGGAAGTACAAACGACCATCTGCCTGGTACACTAGCCACCGTGAGTGGCGGTTTCGCACGCTCTTTTAGTCAAATGCTGTGCCGATTCCCAATATCCGCCTCAGAAAACGCGATATACACAGAGTGTAAAAACGACAACAGATAGAAAATAGTTTACACGATTCACACACAGATGGCTATACGTCTTCCGTCCCTCACTAATAGAGGATTGGGACAGAAGCTATTCGGCAACAAAGTTAAACTAAATTAGGCAAACTACGAAATCAGCGAAGACCAGTTCATTGGGTTAAATGGTAGGAAAGGAAAAGAGCATGAAAGAATACTTATTTTACGACTGAGATCGGAACTCCTAAAATTTAATTTACAGTATACACTGAACGTTAGCTGGAACCAAACATACAATCAGATTCACAAATATGACAATCTACCTTTTACCCACCGTGCAACCGTGATCCAACCGGCTGATGAGCTCGTAATTGTTCTTAAGCCTTGGTTCCCGGTGCATTGTGGAGCCCAGCTCAGATTTTAGTTGGCACTATTTGAGGTCTCCGCCTGCCTAGCCGACTGGTCAACGCGATAGACCCTCATACAGGTGACCCGGGTTCGATTCCCGATACTTTCATGGATTTTTTCTTGGTGAGAGGAATGGACTGGGGTGGACGCAGCCTCGTGACGTCAGCTGAGGAGCTACGTTGTTGAGAGAACTGGTTCCAAGGTCGAAACGTTGACAATGGCCCATAGATGCTGACCGCAGGCCCCTGCATACAGGTTTCGATGATGATGAGGATGACATGGCGGTCGGCCGGCGATCACTTTCTTCCTTTCGCCTGTTTGGGATGATGCTAACGGCATTGCCGCAGTGGTAACACTGTTTCTCGTCAGATCACGGAAGTTAAGCTCTGTAGGCCTTGGCTAGCACTTGGATGGGTGACCATCCGAGTCTGGCGAGCGCTATTGACAAGCGGAGTGCACTCCGCCCTTGTGAACCAGTTGAGGAGCTACTTGACTAAGAAGTAGCGGCATCGGTCACGAAAACTGACGACAGTGGGGAGAGCGGTGTGCTGACCTCATATCCCTCGATATCCGCATTCAGTAACGCCTATCGCTTAGGATGACACGGTGGTCGGTAGGTACGTACCGTTGGGCTTTCCGATGTCTGTGCGGATGGAGAGAGATTTATGGGATGATGGTTATGATCTGATGCAAAGTCATGCCCCCTTGTGTTAGGAACAAACCCAATTTTCTTGTGCATAGATTAAGGGGAACATCAGAATGATTTTTCAGCAGGAATCTGTGTCGTCTAGCCTGTCAGTAAGACACAATGAGGTCAGCTGCAAAGTCGGAGGAGCCTATCGCATAATCCGCCAAGAAGGCCCGGTCCCTCCTCCGCGGGAATGTACTGGACCTTTCAGAGACGTTCGTTAAGGCCATCGGAATTTCGCGCTCATTAACCGAGACAAAGCCCTCCCCGGTTCGCGTCATTGTCTGGGCGGGACGTCCGATATAGCTTAGGTGCAGTGTGGCGGACAGGCGCTGCAGAGCTCGGTAAATGCACCGCGCCGGCTTTCGGCGTTCTTGCCGTCTGGGGCACAATAGAAGGTGCCGCCGGATTTATCCTCACACCAGGGCCTCGACAGGGGACGCAATTAGCGCGCACGCACCACGTGTGGCGTCGCGGCAGGTGGGTAAAGAAGCGTCGTCTACCACAAAGAAGGGAGCTGCTAGCCGCAACGCCTGGGAATAGAGAAGGTGGCAAAGTAGCTACAGTTTCGCTCTGCCCCTATGCAAACCAAATACACGACTGTGAAACGTCGTGCCAGGTACGTATCGGACCCAAGGCTTGTTAGACTTCTCAACTGGATGATGCAGCCACAAGTGGGTTGGGTTGGGCAGTTTGGGAGAAGAGACCAAACTGCGATGTCATCGGTCTCATCGGATTAGGGAAGGATGGAGAAGGACGTCGGCCGTGCCTGGAGCGATTTAGGGAAATCACGGAAAACCTAAATCAGGATGCCTGGACGCGGGATTGAACCGTCGTCCTCCCGAATGCGAGTCCAGTGCAGAAGTGTGAGGCTACACGTCAGTACTACAGATACACTGCTCTGCAGAACGTAAGGACGAGATAGGTCAAGTAACGTAACATATTAACAATTCGGTGTAAGTGACTGAAAGAGCGGGAGCATGTTGCTAAGGGTCTGCACAGTCGAACACAGGAAGCTTGACGTCATATGATGTGCGATCAGCGTGAATATCGCTCCAAAAGGATCTGGCCTCTCAACACGAGGCAGTTGAGTGAAGGGGGAAAAGACAGTGTGGGTCCACCAGGGAGCAATCACGGTCAGCTGTGGTGGACTTCTTCAATACAATATGACCCAGAGACGACATTTGGTTGACTTCACTCGGGGAAGGTTCGAATGGCTCTGAGCACTATGTGACTTAATTGCTGAGGTCATCAGTCCCCTAGAACTTAGAACTACTTAAACCTAACTAACCTAAGGACATCACACACATCCATGCCAGAGGCAGGATTCGAACCTGCGACCGTAGCGGTCGTGTGATTCCGGACTGTTGCGCCTAGAACCGCTCGACAACTCCGGCCGGCTCACTCGGGGAAGGATCATCGGGAAATTCGAAGGACGACGAATTGTGAAGAGTGTAGCCCAGGAGTTTGCTATTGTTCAGAGCACTGTTTCGCGTGCATTGGGAGCGTTCCGAACCACAGGACACTGCTGCTCGGAGAAGAGGAGGTGGTCGACAGCTGTCAACTTCAGCAGCAGGTGACCGCCACATTGTGCAGCAGGTAAGAAGGGTCACATGTCCAGCAGCGAGTGCAATTGCAACCACATTTATCCGGACTGCAAGGTACGCAATCTCACGCTCCACAGTGGCACGGCGACTGAATGGCTGTTGTCTCTCTGCCCGACGACCAGTTCGCTGTGATCTGTTCACACCCGAGCATCGGCGCCACCATTTGCGATGGTGCCAACAACATAGGGCCTGGACCAACGGGGACTGTGTCGCGTGCTCTTCTCGCACGAGAGAAGATTCAGTCTGAGTGTTGATTTTAGACCGACTGCGAAGATGATGATGGTTTGTGGGACGCTCAAAATCGTGGTCATCAGCGCCCGTACAAGTTCCCAGTCTTTCCATTTCCGGTCTGACACTACCCGAATGATGATGAAATGATGAGGACAACACAAACACCCAGTCTCGGGGCGGAGAAAATTCCCTACCCGGCCGGGAATGGAACTCAGGACCCGTGATCCACAGGCAGCAATGCTAGCCAATAGACCACCGGCTGGGGACCCCTCATATGGCTAGAAATGGGAACACGCAATGCACCCAGAAACATTGGCGACCATGATTGTATTGGTGGTCCACGTGTCATGCTGTGGGGAGACATAAATTTGGATCGGTGTACTGACCTACAAATCTCTGAATACAGCACAGTCACTGGTCAGCGTTAATGTGACATTGTACTCCTTCGTCAAGTGCGTCTTCCAGGGGAGCGTTTGGCTGTGACTATTTTTATGGAAGATAACGCGTAACCACATCGAATGGGGCTGATGGATGAGCTCTTGGAACGACAGAATTTCTGGGAATGGACTGGTATGCCCATTTCCCCGACTTAAATCGCTTCGGTCACGTGTGGGACGCGTTGAGAAGACGTACTGCCGCACGTCCACATGAACCTACGACCGTAATGGACACCCTACCACAACAACTACACACCATCTTTTGGGGAGCATGCAAGCACATCGCTCAGCGTGCACTGCCGTCAGTGGTAATCACACACCCTACTGGTTGCTCGATGCGGGGTAGGGGACCAAACAGCGAGCTCATCCGTCCCATCGGATTAGGGAAGGGATTATGATGATTGTGATGATTATGATGATGATGATGATGATGATGATGATGCTGATTGTGGGGGCTCAACTGCACGGTTATCAGCGCCCGTACAAATTCCCAACCTTTGCTCAGTCCAAAGTCGCCACTTTCATGAATGATGACGAAATGATGAGGACAACACAAACACCCTGTCATCTCGAAGCAGGTGAAAATCCCTGACCCCGCCGGGAATCGAACCCGGGACCCCGTGCTCGGGAAGCGAGAACGCGACCGCGAGACCAGGAGCTGTGGACATTAGGGAAGGGAGGGTAAGGAAGTCGGCCGCGCCCTTTCAAAGGCAACATCCCTGCATTTTCCTGTAGCGTTCAGGGAAATCACGGAAAACCTAAATAAGGATGGCCCGACACGGGTTTGAACCGTAGTCCTTCCGAATGCGAGTCACAAACCCTATGAAGATACGTCGCTCCCGCCTTTTGTAATGTCCAGGCGACCATCGTGAATTGTGGTGACTTCAGCGTACTTATTGCCTTAGAAAGAAAGCGTCAGTTATCTTAGTCTCCTTCCATGTTCCTTTCAATTACCACCGGTTATATAGCGTAGCGGTCCTTTGTATGGTCCAAGTTACAAGATGTTACTCGCCAGTGGCTCATGTAGCAAAAGTTACTTTCGTGCTTCAGTTTTGGACATCTATATTTAGCCGATCGGTTTAGCTTCTACTGTCGTACACTTCCACCTATATCAGTTTTCACTATTAATTTTGATACACAATTACTTGAACAGTTAACCACAACAACTCTCTCCCTTTACTTCAAATGAAATGGCTCTAAGCAGTACGGGACTTAAAATCTGAGGTCAGCCGGCCGGAGTGACCGAGTGGTTATAGGCGCTACAGTCTGCAACCGCGCGACCGCTACGGTCGCAAGTTCGAATCGTGCCTCGGGCATGGATGTGTGTTATGTCCTTAGGTTAGTTAGGTTTAAGTAGTTCTAAGTTCTAGGGGACTGATGACCTCAGAAGTTAAGTCCCATAGTGCTCAGAGCCATTTGAACCATTTTTTTGAAAATCTGAGGATATCAGTCCCCTAGACTTAGAACTACTTAAATCTGACTAACCTAAGGACATCACACACATCCATGCACGAGGCAGGATTCGAACCTGCGACTGTTGCAGCAGCGCGGTTCCGGAATGAAGCGCCTACAACCGTTCGGGCACAACGACCGGCCCCTTTTCTTCGTCTACTGTATTTCATTCGTATTGCAGGTGATTTTCAGTCCTTTATCGAACTGTTTACTCCTTACATTCATTATCAGTCACAGTAAACAGCGGACGTGAGCTACCAAAAAAGTTAAGACAGTTGTGTTTAAAGGAACTGTCCGAAGTGAGCTTTGTCGGTGAGACCAAAAGGGTGACTGAACCACTTAACGATGTAACATGTCAGCGGCCTCATTAACAGACGTCCTCCACCTCTCTTCAGACGTGTTTTTCATTTTGCAAACTCTGACAACCTGTCATTCCACCAACAGCCTCATAAAATTCGCTCTCACTACAAAACACCTGATATTGTTTCTTAAGCTCCTCTTACTTCTCCACGTAAAAACAGGTCACTCGTTATGACGACGCTAACATTCCAGTGCTGGCTGGTTAGAATCTTTTGCACAGAAAAGAGAAGAAAAAAGTAAACAAAAGGGAGAAAAAATAAACGAATCGAACTTCCCTCACGCTTCCCGCCTCTGGCAGCCGTCAAAGGCTCCACTTCGCGAAGAGCGGCCTGACACGGACGAAAAATGAAGAGAGCCACAACAAACAGACTCCCCGACGCGACAACAAAGCAAAGCTGTGGAGGGGGGCGCAGGTAAAAAAGTATCAAAAATCCACTGCTAGCGGCGCCTCCCCCGAAGAATGCCCCCCTGTACTCCAAGGCACGCAATTAGCCTCGCGTTCTGCAGTGCCCCTAATTAATTGGGTATTAATATATTAGGGGCGAGTCTGCCGTGTTTTTTCCGGCCGGCCATGCGGGAAGGGACAATGGCGGCCTCTTCTCCTCCACTTGTCGCGGCAGCAGCGGAAATTCCTGGAGCGCCTCTGGAACACGAGCAGCCGGAAAAGTCCTCCTAATTATAATACCTGCGTACCTCCCCCACAACTCTTCCCTCCCCCCACCCCTAAGTCCATACACCTACTGACTCCCCCTACTTGGCTGCAATCCGGTACGTAAATGGTGAGTCATCGGCGGATGTAGAATTAACTTCAGGTGTACCACAGGGTTACGTGTTGGGACCCGTGCTGTCCGTTTTGTATATTAACGATATTGCGGACAACGTTAATAGCAACCTCGGACTTTACACGGATGATGCGGTTTTCCCTTCTGTAGTACTGTCTGAGTAAAGCTGTACAAATTTACTGTCGGATCTTCATAAGATTTAAAAATGCTGCAAATATCGGCAACATGCTTTAAACGTTTAGAAATGTAAAAGTGATCTCTTCTCAGAAAGAAAAAAACAAAGTACCCTACGAGTACCATGAGTCACAAATGGAATCGGCCACATCATACAAATACGTGGGTGTAAGAACTTTTAGGGATATGGAATGGAACGACCAGATAGGTTCAGAAGTAGGTAAAACAGGTGACGGACTTTGGTTTATTTTCACATACACTACGATGATTAAAGTAGAATTCATTATAAACGTTAGTCAATGATTTTAAATATGATATTGTAAGTAACAACCCTAATACAGTACTGCGTTCGTCGATTCCGGAGAGTCAGCGGAATTCGATTATCCACTTTCTTCAGGACCCCAGTTACCCCGGATAATCGAAAGTTTGCTGTACGTATATGAACATTTCAGACATTCGGGGAATCGAGAACCTCGAGGTACTTGCTTGTTATCAACAGTGACACTAGCAAAAAATTTCGGTCACAGGGATTCAAAGAGTTTCGAGAATGTTTTTACTTTCAAATTTGAAGTAGGAACCAAGTGACAAAAGAAATTCCTTTTGTACCATATAATTACAAATCAACAATTTTCCGATATTTTTCCTTTACTTGTACGAGGGTATTTTGCCTGTCTCATACATCTTGCTCACCAGATGGTAGAGTTTTGTCAGGGCTGGCTCTCCCAAGCCTATCAGTAGTTCTAATGGAATGTTGTCTACTCCCGCAGCCTTGTTTCGACTTTGGTCTTTCAGTGCTCTCTCAAATCTTCACGCAGTATCACATCTCCCATTTCATCTTCATCTACATCCTCTTCCATTTCCATAATACTGTCCTCAAGTACATCGCCCTTGTATGTATGGAGTGTAGCCATGTATGAAAGCGAAACATGGACGATAAATAGTTTAGACAATAGAAACTGCATCAAACCAGTCTCAGGACTGAAGACCACAACAACAACAACAACATGTACTGTCAAACATTTTTCCTTGCTAAATTTCATGATACTACGTCAAGGATAAGTACCCAGTAGGTTTTAGTGAGTGAATCTGGAAACTCCAAAATTTGTGACATAAACGGCCGTATCTTTTGATTGCACTGAATTAGAAGCTTAACATATTTACACCACCAAAGGACCATAAATCACAGTATGTGACACAAACTTCAAATTGAAAAATCTACCCATTCATGAGAAAAAGGGATTGTAACAGACAAGCGGACAGAAAGAGTCACACACCAAACGATATTTTTTTTTTTCCTTGTGATACAATTGCGAATTCACAATTTCCTGCTATTTACCTTTGCTTGTAGTATGGACCCTTTCATCTCGCCAAATTTCATGATTCTATGTCAACGGGAAGTAACCGTCAGGTTTTGATGATTTAATTTGCGGGTACCAAGATACATGACTTAAATGGACATATCTTTTGGCTGCAGAAGCTAACGTTTGTTATGCCACCAAGGGAACATAGGCCTTAGCATGTGAGATAAATTTCAACTTGACATGTCTACCCGTTCCTGATGAAAAAGGGGTCTTAACAGACGAACGGACAGACAGGCAGTGGGACAACGAATGACAAATTTGATTCTGAGACATAATTATAAATTAACAGTTTTCGGATTTTTTTTCTTCGGTTATAGTGTGAAACCTTGTTTCTTGGCAAGTTTCAACATTCTAGGTCAAGGGGAAATAGCATGTGGATTTTGAAAACTGAGTTTTCGAGTATCAAAGTACGTGATATAAATCCGTATCTTTTGATTACCCTGACTTAGAAGCTAATGTTTATTTTATCGCAAAGGGACCGTTGACCTCAATATGTGACACACATTTCAGCTTCAGAAGTCTACCAGTTTCTGAGAAAAAGGATTCCGAACAATCGGACAGACAGACAAGCTGAGCGACGGGGGGACAACATAGTGATCCTTTTGACGGATCCTTTATAACTGATTGAAGCACGGAAGCCTAAAAATTGAAGGACAATAAGAAACACAAAAATTTATAGGTTATGCAAAAACAGACATAATGTCTGATAGGATAGCCGCAATCAGTGATTTTACAATGTTGCTTATAATCCGTCTTTATTGGAAAATGTTTATTCATATGCACGGTTTCGGTTCATCTGGAACCATCTTCAGATCTGATATTTCAGTTACATCTACGTCTACATCCATACTCCGCAAGCCACCTGACGGTGTGTGGCGGAGGGTACCTTGAGTTCCTCTATCGGTTCTCCCTTCTATTCCATTCTCGTATTGTTCGTGGATAGAAGGATTGTCGGTATGCCTCTGTGTGGGCTCTAATCTCTCTGATTTTATCCTCATGGTCTCTTCGCGAGATATACGTACAAGGGAGCAATATACTGCTTGACTCTTCGGTGAAGATATGTTCTCGAAACTTTATCAAAAGCCCGTACCGAGCTACTGAGCGTCTCTCCTGCAGAGTCTTCCACTGGAGTTTATCTATCATCTCCGTAACGCTTTCGCGATTACTAAATGATCCTGTAACAGAGTGCGCTGCTCTCCGTTGGATCTTGTCTATATCTTCTATCAAGCCTATCTGGTACGGATCCCACACTGCTGAGCAGTATTCAAGCAGTGGGCGAACAAGCGTACTGTAACCTACTTCCTTTGTTTTCGGATTACATTTCCTTAGGATTCTTCCAATGAATCTCAGTCTGGCATCTGCTTTACCGACGATCAACATTATATGATCATTCCATTTTAAATCACTCCTAATGCGTACTCCCAGATAATTTATGGTATTAACTGCTTCCAGTTGCTGACCTGCTATTTTGTAGCTAAATGATAAAGGATCTATCTTTCTGTGTATTCGCAGCACATTACACTTGTCTACATTGAGATTCAATTGCCATTCCCTGCACCATGCGTCAATTCGCTGCAGATCCTCTTGCATTTCAGTACAATTTTCCATTGTTAGAACCTCTCGATACACCACAGCATCATCCGCAAAAAGACTCAGTGAACATCCGATGTCATCCACAAGGTCATTTATGTATATTGTGAATAGCAACGGTCCTATGACACTCCCCTGCGGCACACCTGAAATCACTCTTACTTCGGAAGACTTCTCTCCATTGAGAATGACATGCTGCGTCCTGTTATCTAGGAACTCCTCAATCCAATCACACAATTGGTCTGATAGTCCATATGCTCTTACTTTGTTCATTAAACGACTGTGGGGAACTGTATCGAACGCCTTGCGGAAATCAAGAAACACGGCATCTACCTGGGAACCCGTGTCTATGGCCCACTGAGTCTCGTGGACGAATAGCGCGAGCTGGGTTTCACATGACCGTCTTTTTCGAAACCCATGCTGATTCCTACAGAGTAGATTTCTAGTCTCCAGAAAAGTCATTATACTCGAATACAATACGTGTGACGCAGCATGTGAAAGTTTCTGTGTTTGGACGGGTTACTCCTGTAACCGAAATATCTGATCTGAAGATGGTTCTAGATGAACCGAAACCGGTCATATGAATAAACATTTTGCAATCAAGACGGATTATAAGTAACATTTATAGGTTAGGTTGGCAGTTTAACAGCAGACCTATCGATCGGCGCTCTGAGACTCAACCGCTTGGCCACCAAGCCACAATGACAATGCGTTCCAGCTGAGGTTGTGTTCTCCAACTGGAGTCACGATACTGGCAAAGGAAAAAATTTCATCCGCTTTGGTTCTCGCAAAGCGTCCCTCGTTTCGCGAAGCGCGGTGAACCTCCACTTCAAACGCTCGGCAAAAGAGCCGCCGTCGACCGCAGCGCAGATCGCAAAACGTACCTGCGTCGTCTACGTCACCGCAGACCACCGGAGCAACGTGAGGTGACCACTGCAGAGGACGAAAACGAGAAAGAAAAAGATAGAGGTGGGGGAAAAAAGTACTCCTTCTACTTTACGGTCGACTCGGTAGCACCAGAGTTATGTTAAACGGGACAATTATCCAAACAACCCTTTACGTTACATTAAGCAGCGGCAGCTATCCGTAAGGGAAATCATTATATAAAATCGGAGGTGGTGCAGTGGGAGGGAAGGGCACCGCAATAAAGTAATGGGAAAAACAGCGTCGAATTAGAATTTACTGGCTCCCGAGGAGGGAGAAGTGGAGCAAAACGAAACGGAAATAATAAATCCGTCGCGTAGTAAGTCCGGGCGCCTGGCTTCGGTTTGATGAGAGACTCTGGATGATGCAGTGGTCGGATGTTCCCGCAGAGGGGAAGGAGAGGGGAGGTCGAAACAGAGAGAGAGAGAGAGAGAGAGAGAGAGAGAGAGAGAGAGAGAGAGAGAGAAGAGCAGAAGGACGTCACGTTGTATAATACGCGGCGAGCGCCTTGAAAATTCAAATCTGGATAATTACGGGACAATTATTGTTATGAGCGCAGGATTCGTCCGACCCGGGCAGAGTGATTTGAATTTCAAATTCCCGCCGACGCTGCCCGAGTGACGCCCCGTGAGTTATTTCGGGAGGAGTGGCAGCTGACGCGGGGTGCAAGGGGGCGAGGGGAGGGTTGGTTGTTTGGGGGGGGGGGAAGGGGTTGGGGGTAGACGAGGTCACGCGGAAGATTCGGCGCCCCGGGGTCAAATTACACGCGCCCTGCCGGCTGACTACGTAAATAGTAGGACACGAGGAGACACACATACACACACGCGCGTAGGGAGAGAGTCCCAGCGTCTGATTTCAGGGCTGCCACAGACGGTGTATCGATAAACATCGACAAGCAGTTACGTCAGCCATTCTTCGTTGGTGATATCGATCCGGCTCGTGGCTGGTGACTCGGTGTATCTCTAGCAGGGCGGAAACGGGCCGGTGTAAACAATAGCTTTATAGACGAGTATCGAATATTGGTTCAACCTATGGTAATATACCGAAGAAACGCTGTCCACAGGGATCAATGTGTGGTCCAAAGTTTTGAGACGAAGTCCATACTATATAAGTTACATGACAGCAGCAACGTAAACGGTCTGCTAGCATTTGCAGACGCGTTGTTCTTCTCTGTAAGTGGCGAGTCCCGAAGAATTATAGAAGACAGATGTCATGCAGCGCTCAGTGAACTTGAAGGTTGGTGTCGAAGTGTCAGTTTGTCACTAGCACCTCGCAAAAGTACGTACCGCCTGCTGAAAGGGTACCTCGCAAGGAACGTGCGCTCTACCCCCTCTTGCTTTGTTGCTGCTACTGTCTACTATGGTAAAGTCTTTTCAGAAGATTCGAGAGGAGTAAAACTAACAACAAATTTTATTACGTATCTTTCCTTGTACAGTTGGCTCCCGTCCTTCATCTATACGTGTCTGATTCGTGAAGCTGATGCCAGCCGGTGTGGTCGAGCGGTTCTAGGTGCTTCAGTCCGGAACCGCGATGCTGCTACGGTCGCAGGTTCGAATCCTGCCTCGGGCATGGATGTGTGTGATGTCCTTAGGTTAGTTAGGTTTAAGTAGTTCTAAGTTCTAGGGGACTGATGACCTCAGATATTAAGTCCCGTAGTGCTAAGAGCCATTTGAACCATCTTGAAGCTGAAATTCTCACATTTTAGGTTATCATGGTTCAACTGATCAAAATAATTTAGAAAAATATCGTAGCAGAATTTTTGTTTTTACATTCATTTGATGTGTCACATTTTACTGTATCACACTCTCTTTTGAATTTTCTTTCGAAGATTGACATAAGAATAAAAAAACAGACAGACCTCAAAATATACAGCGAACGATTGATCATGGGATACGAGTTGAGTTCCCAATAAACAAGGGAACGGGATGTATTACAGATTAACAAAATCTTCACTTTTCATGGAATAACCCTAAAGCAGTGCTAGGAGAAAGTACCCACGAAATTACAGAGACCACGTGATGAGGTTGCGTGTATGTAGAGTAGTAGAAGACGGTGTTTACACGAATCATTGTATCTAACTCTGTATTGATGGGATGTTAAGAGGTGCATATGCGTGCGAAGCCTCGGCTAACACCCGTCTGGATGCTATCGGATGATTGAGAAAAGAAAAGGAGTTCTAAAATAACTTTTTTACGTTTCTTTCAAAACTGTTCTTCGTTTTCTTCTGACACGTGCAGTTTTTTTCATAAGGTAATAAATTTTATTTTACGCTTATTTATGAGAAATTTATTCGGAAAGTAAGCTAGGTACACAAAAATGCCTAGCTTTTTATGTAAGTAGGGAAGCTGGGGGAAGCAAAGCACTCGGGCGTATAGGTATCGATGACACAGTGCCAGGGACTAAAAGCACTTTTCATGAAGCGTATGTAGACCAGAAGAGAATATTCCTACCGCAGCAACATATCAAACTGGGACTGATCAAGTAACTTGTAAGAGCTCTTTCATAAAATGGATCACGCTTCAGCAACCTTCCTATGAAATTTGTCTTCATCAGGGTCAAGGAAAATTGAGAACTAGGTATTCTGTTGGTCCCCAACTCCACAAATTGATGAAGGACCACGAAATTGAGAGTACAATGAATGCTAGAGAAAAATACGCCAGGACGTAAAACCTTCTAGGGAATAAAAAAAAAAAAAACATTCAAATTACTAAAACACTGTCAAAGTCATGTTGCGAAATTTCGAGAAGTTCAGTTGTAGCTGGAGCGTACAAGTGCATGTCCTACACCCTCTCTTGACAATAATGATGAAGAGCTGGGAGGACGCTTCCACCAGGACTTTAGGGAGATGGAGAAGAGGTGCCAGGGAAGATGGAATATAAGTGCGACGCCCACTTATTGTTCGATGTTGTGACACCCAAGTATTGTTCGATGTTGAGGAGGGACAGTAAGGATGAAGGTTGTGTGAGGAAAATAAGAACTGAGAAAGTTAGAAAATTGAATGTAACAGAGTACTCGTATGTTGCCAAGACAACTCTAGTATGTTTAGGATACGCCTAAAAGAAAAAACGGCAGTGATGAAACTACAGATATCGATTACAATTTTATTTGAGTATTTGCGCTTCGATGAAAAATCCCGACGCGAACGAAAAAAATGATAGTAATTTTTTTGAATCCGTTTCACAAACTGATTTTAGTACAGTTATTTTGAGAAACTGTTTGACAAAAATTTTAAAAATGCATTCTTGTGTAGTCGTGAATAAGCTAAGCTGGGGTATCGGAGCATCGGTTACGTTTCTTCCGACTGAGACTCACGGTACTGAAAGCATTGTTGCATTAGTTAGTTCTTTTTTGTTGTTGTTGTACGGGACGATAGGCACGGGCAGTAATATAGTGACCTCTCAGTGGCGCGCATACCTTTATAGCGGTGATTTACGGGTCGGTCTCCCAATCAGTAAATCACCTGCGGTCAGGGCCTCCACCCTCGCGCGGTAATAACTCACGGGCCAAGCAGACAAGGAGCCGCGCCGGGCCTTTCCCGGCCAGCGGTACCAACATTCCGCAGATAAAAGGGATGATGTAGCGACGCCTAGCAGGACACCCAGGGCGGGCGACAAATTCGTAGCCCGCGCCTGTCGCGTCCACAAATAAAGGGAAAAGGATGGGAAGGAGAGGTCTGCTCCGGGAAACAGGTGGGGGCGGTGGGGGCGGCGGGGACGGGTGCCAGCCACCTGCGGCAGGCGCCGCCTCCCGATAGGCGATACGGCGCAGGGCTGCCAACAGTCTGCCTTTGTCCGTCAACAAGACACCGTTCGTGACCACGACTTGTGGTCCGGAGAGCGTTGCAAACTCGACTGTCGGGAAACTGTTCTACCGATATCTGCATCTGTTAGCGTATTCATAAGTAAGTGTAATGTACTGCGTAAAAATAGGAAGAAACACCTTCTGCCGCTCGGCTGCTGCGAGGGCTGTCATCCCTCTGAGTTCTGCCGCTAAGGCTCGGCGTTTTAATAAGTCTGTTATGTCCAGCAGAAAACAACCAACCTCTGCCCGAACAGGCCTTAAGGGCCCAACTTAACCCACCGACTGCTGTGTTATTCTCAGCCCCTAGGCATCACTGTACGTGGACGTAGAGGGCAAGTCGTCAGTACCCTACCTCACAGAGCCACTACTTCTCAAGCAAGTAGCTCCTCAATAGGCCTCAAAAGAGCTGAGTGCAACCCGCTTGCCAACAGCGATCCGGGCAGTCACCCATCCAAGTGCCAGTCAACCCTAACAGTGCTTAAATTCGGTGATCTGACGGGAACCGGCGTGGACACTGCGGTAAGTGCTTAGGTTCAACATTTCGAGGCACTCTCGGCATTTTATTGCTGTCACCTTTCTATGTCCTGTAAAATAGTAGTTAGAAAAACCCGAATTCTATGCTCAAATCTCCCACATGTAAATGTTGAAGCTGTAGTTATGCATCGATACTCGATACTTACAATTTTGTTTTTTAACAAAACTGGCAGTTCTGTTTTGATTATCGATAGTCGCTCGACGGCGGCTGTCTGTCAGTACATGATGTTTGCTCAGCCTTGGTTTACCTATGGCCGTTCCTTCACGTCTTCTCATCGCCGTCACCCCCCCAACAGTTGACTTGGGCAACCTTACAAGCGTTGAAATGTCCCTGATGTACCTCTTACTTAGGTGACATCCAATGACTAGTCTACGTACAAAGACACTGTGCTTTCTTGAAAGGCCAATTCTGATATTACTATTTCTCTGCTCGTAACATATTACACTACTGGCCATTAAAATTGCTACACCACGAAGATGACGTGCTACAGACGCGAAATTTAACCGACAGGAAGAAGATGCTGTGATATGCAAATGATTAGCTTGTCAGATCATTCACAGAAGGTTGGCGCCGATGGCGACACCTATAACGTGCTGGCATCAGGAAACTTTCCAACCGATTTCTAATACACAAACAGCAGTTGACCGGTGTTGCCTGGTGAAACGTTGTTGTGATGCCTCGTGTAAGGAGGAGAAACGCGTACAACCACGATTGCGACCTTGATAAAGGTCGGATTGTAGCCTATCGCGATTGCGGTTTATCGTATCGCGACATTGCTGCTCGCGTTGGTCGAGATCCAATGACTGTTAGCAGAATATGGAATCGGTGGGTACAGGAGGGTAATAAGAAACGCCGTACTGGATCCCAACGGCCTCGTATCACTAGCAGTCGAGATGACAGGCATCTTATCCGCATGGCTGTAACGGATCGTGCAGCCACGTCTCGATCCCTGAGTCATCAGATGGGGACGTTTGCAAGACAACAACCATCTGCACGAACAGTTCGACGACGTTTACAGCAGCATGGACTATCAGCTCGGACACCGTGGCTGCGGTTACCCTTGACGCTACATCACAGACAGGAGCGCCTGCGATGGTGTTCTAAACGACGAAACTGGGTGCACGAATAGCAAAACGTCAGTTTTCCGGATGAATACAGGTTCTGTTTACAGCATCATGATGGTCGCATCCGTGTTTGGCGACATCGCGGTGAACGCACATTGGACGCGTGTATTCGTCATCGCCATACTGGCATATCACCCAGTGTGATGATATCGGGTGCCATTGGTTACACGTCTCGGTCACCTCTTGTTCGCATTGACGGCACTTTGAACAGTGGACGTTACATTTCAGATGTGTTACGACCCGTGGCTCTACCCTTGATTCGATCCCTGCGAAAACCCTACATTTCAGCAGGATAATGCACGACCGCACGTTGTAGGTCCAGTAGGGCCTTTCTGGATACAGAAAATGTTCGACTGCTGCCCTGACCAGCACATTCTCCAGATCTCTCGCCAACTGAAAACGTCTGGTCAATGGTGGCCGAGCAACTGGCTCGTCACAATACGCCAGTCAGTACTCTTGATGAACTGTGGTATCGTGTTGAAGCTGCATGGGCAGCTGTACCTGTACACGCCATCCAAACTCTGTTTGACTTAATGCCCAGGAGTACCAAGGCCGTTATTACGGCCAGAGGGGGTTGTTCTGGGTACTGATTTCTCAGGATCTATGCGCCCAAATTGCGTGAAAATGTAATCACGTGTCAGTTCTAGTACAATATATTTGTCCAATGAATACCCGTTATCATCTGCATTTATTCTTGGTGTACCCATATTATGGGCAGTAGTGTAACCGTACTCCATTTCTCGTCATTTTACAAAGAAAAGTACTTAAAAATTTGTTTTTCGTTCTAAAGTTTAGTTAGGCGCTAAAGTTGGTGACAGTGTGGAGCGGAGGGACTGCTACCTGATATCTGATTTAAGTTGGCGGGGGAGGAGGAGGAGGAGGAGAAGATTAGTGTTTAACGTCCCGTCGACAACGAGGTCATTGGAGACGCAGAAGCAGCTCGGATTAGGAAAGGATGGAGAAGGAAATCGGCCGTGCCTTTCCAAAAGAAACATACCGGCATTTGCCTAAAGCGATTGAAGGAAATCACGGAAAACCTAAATCAGAACAGCAGGACTCGGGTATGAACCGTAGTTCTTCCGAATGCGAGTCGAGTGTGCTAACCACAACGTCACCTCGCTCTGTTTGACATCTGGTTTAACCGTCTATGGAAGGTTGGGAACCATAGATATAGATGCTGGAAACTTCGATGCACTGTCGTATTTCCTTACGGAGAACTGAGTGACGTAGCACAGTGGCTGGACTCACCATTTAATGTTTACATGATTTCCCTAAATCGTTTGAGGCAAATGCCGGGATGGTTCCTCTGGAGGAGTAGGCCAATTTTCTTTCCTCAATCCGTATTGCGTCTCTAATGGCCTCATCGTCGACTGGGCAATAACCCTTGCCTTCCTTCCTTCCTTTTTTCTCTCGTTGAAGATGCCCCTAGTTTGGTGATATGCACGCGCATGGAAGCACGCACGACGAGAAGTCGATGAGGGTGGAGTGGGGGTGGGCAGGGCTGTGGACGAGGGGGAGGGAGAAGAAACGAAGAGTGGAATAAAAAAGGGATAGGTTGAGACCTGGGAGGCGGCACAGGAACACGGCGTCAGGTTACAGGGAAGTGCCCCGCTGGGAGGACAAGACGTGGGAGCGCCGGGTGTTTGTCGGAGCAGGATGATGCACGAGGACGCGCCCATGTCACCGCGTAGAAACGAGTACAGGACACGGCGTACACGCCGAGACGCGTTCCCGCTTGACAGGCGTGTCACAAAACATGAAAAGGTCAGGTGGCGTGGGCAGAAATGATTTGTTCCGAAGTGTTAGCGCAGTTGACCGCGCAGCTGTCTCCAGTTATTAACGAGCAAAAGTCAGGCGAATGCTCGTCTAAGAAGCTAGAACGTTTCGGTAGACGGAGCTGGCGTTGTCTTCAGGTGTTGGTGGCGAAACGTGCAGCAAACTTTCAGTAACGAGTCGTTTCGCGTCGAAGAACAGGAGCGAAACAATTCGGGGAGACATTTCATATGTGCACATTCATGAGCAACAGATTCTGTTGCGTGTAATCTCTTTTACGATAGAAGCGTGAGCGATGTACCATAAGCTAGAGAGCATCGATAGCACATATCAAATAAATCGAGCTTAGCTTTGTTGCTGAGCTGTGGATTTTACGTGAGTTTTTAAGTGGAACGTGTGTTATGGGAAAGGGTAAAGAAGAAACAATGAGTTGTAAAAAATGGAAGTTAAGCAGTGTGGGATCCGTACCAGATAGGGTTGATAGAAGAGATAGGGAAGATCCAACAGAGAGCAGCGCGCTTCGTTACAGGATCATTTAGTAATCGCGAAAGCGTTACGGAGCTGATAGATAAACTCCAGTGGAAGACTCTGCAGGAGAGACGCTCAGTAGCTCGGTACGGGCTTTTGATAAAGTTTCGAGAACGTACCTTCACCGAAGAGTCAAGCAGTATATTGCTCCCTCCTACGTATATCTCGCGAAGAGACCATGAGGATAAAATCAGAGAGATTAGAGCCCACACAGAAGCATACCGACAATCCTTCTTTCCACAAACAATACGAGACTGGAATAGAAGGGAGAACCGATAGAGATACTCAAGGTACCCTCCGCCACACACCGTCATGTGGCTTGCGGAGTATAGATGTAGATATGGAGGAGTACTAAAAAGAATAAGTTGGGAACTAAGTTCTTATAGGAAGAGACTGTTAGAGGTAATCATATGATTGACGTGGCACTCCAAAGTAGATTATGAGAATATCGTAGGGCCCTCGCGAAGGTAAAACAGTTCACGAGTGAACGTTGAGTGACGTAAGTAACAGGTGCGAGAAGACTATGGAAATATAAGAAGAAAGATGGATGTTGATTTTAACAGATGACAGGTGTGGAAATATTGGGACAATGGTGGAAAAAAATGATGGAACTGAAATAATATACATTTAAAAAAAAAATTAAATGGTTAGGTTAAGTTCAATAACGAACTGGGTGAGAAAAGAAAAAGTAAGTCGAATACAAAACTCAGTAGCAATGTAGTAGTTGACCTGCATGAAATGATTCCAGTATGACCCTCATTTTCGCCAGGGAGAGAGTGTATGGTCGGATCCACGCACAACTGGCCATCTACTCTAGTGTACACCTACTTCAAGGCTTTACTGGAAACGCAAATTTTTTTGCTCATAAACAAAAGAAAAGTAATAAATGTAATGAACGAAGAGAACAAATGGATGCAGGGTAGGAATGTAGAACCGAGTACTGAGGAATAATTAAATCTGGCATACTTTTCCTGCAAAATCGGAAAAGTGTGCAACATCTGAGGAATATTATTGAGAAAAAAAAAAAAAAAACTCAGATTGTGCGGTGGTCTGCGACCAGACAGCAGTTCAAAATGCTTGTCAGAAATCAGCATAAGTTCTTGTTTATGTTTTAATGTAAATTAGCAAATCCGGCAACGCTTCGTAGTTGCTAAATGTGTATGGGAATTGGATATACATTCTGAACTCCTTCCCTCCTCGACTCTTCTGTAGATCTCTTCCTCCCCCTCTCTTTGGTGTCCACCTCCTCCTCCTCCTCCTCCGTCCCCCTCTCTGTGCATCACCTTCCCCCCCCCCACTCCCAATTGTCTATCACCCTGTCTCCATGTCAATTTGTTCCCCTCTGCACCGCCGCCACCTCCATCTGTCCTGTTACGCCTCTCTCTGACACTGAGCTCTGTTTATTGCTATTGCAAACAAAACTTTGAGTGAGATGGTGAAGTCGCGAAAGTTGAACAGGTAAATCGGTTGGCATAATTGGTATAAGGAGTATGAGAGACACCTCTCCAACTCCTGGATCTTTGAAGATAGTAGCTCCAACTACAGTATTTCGCAGTTTTAATCTGAACAGGTGGTATTACAACATTTCGGGCGATTCAGATTCCGTAGGAGTACTCTCACCGTTAGTTGATAAGCCATAATTACAACTTTCCCGTTTTCTGTAAAACCGACGGCGAGGAAGAAAACAAAACAGCACAGTGTATTGTATACTATTCTTGTGTGAAAATATATATCTACATCTACGTGGGTACTCTGCAAATCACATTTGAGTGCCTGGTAGAGGGTTCATCGAACCGCCATCACAATTCTCTGTTATTCCAATCTCGTGTAGCGCGCGGAAAGAACTAACACCTGTACCTTTCCGTGCGAGCTCTGATTTCCCTTATTTTATCGTCGTGATCCCTATGTAGGTCGGTGTCAACAAAAGATGTCGCATTCGAAGGAGAAAGTTGGTGATTGGAATTTCGTGAGAAGATTCCGTCGCAACGAAAAACGCCTTTCTTTTAATGATGTCCACCCCAAATCCTGTATCATTTCAGTGACACTCTCTCCCGTATTTCGCGATAATACAAAACGTGCTGCCTTTCTTTGTACTTTTTCGGTGTACTCCGTCAGTCCTACCTGGTAAGGATCCCACACCAAGCAGTGCTATTCTAAAAGAGAACGGACAAGCGTAGTGTAGGCGGTCTCCTTAGTAGATCTGTTACATTTTCTAAGTGTCCTGCCAATAAAACGCAGTCTCGGGTTAGCCTTAACGACAACATTTTCTGTGTGTTGCTTCCAATTTAAGTAATTCGTAATTGTAATTCCTACGTATTTAGTTGAATATACGGCCTTTAGATTTGACTGATTTATCGTGTAACCCAAGTTTCAGTTCCTTTTAGCACTCATGTGGATGATCTCACACTTTTCGTTACATGAGGAGAAAGAGTGTGTGTACGAGAAACAACTTGACTTACAGTTTATATGCCGTCACATTGTAGTTGACACTGACTGCGAGAAATAAACCTAAAACTCGCCTTTTAACAGCACAGCGCAGAATTTTCTTTCTTGCTGTCGGTTTTAACAGTAAATCAATACACTGACATTAAAAAAAAAATGCCCAAGTCGGTCTGAATTTTTATTAGAGTACTGTATTAGCATTCGTAGTATATTAGTTAAGAACGTTTGGAGACTTTTGGTCGAAAGGTGTCCACTTTAAATATTACATATGTATATTTATATATTACATATTTTAAAAGATATGCAGCTTATAACTCTCTGAACGGTCATTTAAGTATCATGTAAAACTTTGAATGAAAGCGTTCTAGAACGTTTTGAGATTTTTGGTAACAAAGTTTCCCATTCATATATTACAAATACCAGGTGATCAAAAAGTCAGTATAAATTTGAAAACTGAATAGATCACGGAACAATGTAGACAGAGAGGTACAAATTGACACACATACTTGGAATCACATGGGGTTTTATTAGAACCAAAAAAATACAAACGTTAAAAAATGTCCGACACATGGCGCTTCATCTGATCAGAATAGCAATAATTAGCATAACAAAGTAAGACAAAGCAAAGATGGTGTTCTTTACAGGAAATGCTCAATATGTCCAACATCATTCCTCAACAATAGCTATAGTCGAGGAATAATAGGTGGTGAGGCATTGGCGTCGGATGTTGTCTTTCAGCATCCCTAGAGATGTCGGTCGATCACGATACACTTGCGACTTCAGGTAACCCCGAGGCCAATAATCGCACAGACTGTGGTCTGGGGACCTGGGAGGCCAAACATGACGAAAGTGGCGGCTGACCACACTATCATCACCAAACGACGCGCGCAAGAGATCTTTCACGCGTCTAGCAATATGGGGTGTTTTTTTTTGTTCCAATAAAACCCCATGTTATTCCAAGCATGTGTGTCATTTTTTACCTCTCTATCTACATTATTCCGTGGTTTATTAAGTTTTCAAATTTGTACTGACTTTTTGATCACCCGGTATATTTATATACTATATATAATAAAAATATGGCCTATGTCTGTCCTACTGTTCATTACAGCATCGAGTAAAAATTTGACGAATATCAGTCAATAACTTTTCGAGATTTTGGTAACAATGTTTACTCTTCTTATATTACACACATGTTTCTGTATTACATACGTTAAAACAATACATAGCCTACGTTCGTCAGAAAGTTCATTAGGTAGCACGTACAAATCTGACGTAAATCGTTCAAGTTCTTTTCCAGATTTTTGATAACGTTAAACGATGAGAGAAAAAGTGTGTATGTATGTGTCCGTGTGTGTGTGTGTGTGTGTGTGTGTGTGTGTGTGTGTGTGTGTGTATTGAGGGGAGGGGGGGAGGGAGGGAGTGAGGGAGGGAGGGTGGGAGGGAGGGAGGAGTACACTTTGCAGGTGCAGCGAAGACTGGAATTAATTCGGCTCTGTGCGTTCCCCGGCTGCTGCCCAAGGCGGCCATGCATCATTAAGGACCGCCTCGGGACTTCCATGCAAATGACCAGCGCGCGTCGTTTCGGGCCTTGAACCCGACGGCGTCCTCACACACACACACACACACACACACACACACACACACACACACACACACACACAGCCCGTTTTTTTTTTTTTGCCGTGCAAGCCTCTCGGTACTCCACCCGTTCCTCTACCGTCTTCCAGTCCTTGTTCCATTTCTTGGCGAAAAGCACGACGGCAGGAGAGCTAAAGCCTTTTAACGTATTCCTCGCGCCGATGGGCCGTAATACGAGGTGCATTCAAGTTCTAAGGCCTCCGATTTTTTTTCTCCGGACTGGAAGGAGATAGAAACATGCGCATTGTTTTAAAATGAGGCCACATTCATAATCAATACGTCCCAGAGATGGCAGCACCGTATGGCAGATGGAATTTTACCACAAGCGGCGAGAATGAGTACTGTTTTAAATACTTAAAATGGCGACGTTTTCCTTACTTGAACAGCGTGCAATCTTTCGTCTTCTGAATTTGCGCCGTGTGAAACCAATTGAAATTCATCGACAGTTGAAGGAGACATATGGTGATGGAGTTATGGATGTGTCGAAAGTGCGTTCGTGGGTGCGACAGTTTAATGAAGGCAGAACATCGTGTGACAACGAACCGAAACAACCTCGGGCTCGCACAAGCCGGTCTGACGACACGATCCAAAAAGTGGAGAGAATTGTTTTCGGGGATCGTCGAATGACTGTTGAACAGATCGCCTCCAGAGTTGGCATTTCTGTGGGTTCTGTGCACACAATCCTGAAGACCTGAAAATGCGAAAAGTGTCATCCAGGTGGGTGCCACGAATGCTGACGGACGACCACACGGCTGCCCGTGTGGCATGTTGCCGAGCAATGTTGACGCGCAACGACAGCATGAATGGGACTTTCTTTTCGTCGGTTGTGACAATGGATGAGACGTGGATGCCATTTTTCAATCCAGAAACAAAGCGCCAGTCAGCTCAATGGAAGCGCACAGATTCACCGCCACCAAAAAAATTTCGGGTAACCGCCAGTGCTGAAAAAATGATGGTGTCCATGTTCTGGGACAGCGAGGGCGTAATCTTTACCCATTGCGTTCCAAAGGACACTACGGTAACAGGTGCATCCTACGAAAATGTTTTGAAGAACAAATTCCTTCCTGTACTGCAACAAAAACGTCCAGGAAGGGCTGCGCATGTGCTGTTTCACCAAGACAACGCACCCGCGCATCGTGCTAACGTTGCGCAACAGTTTCTTCGTGATAACAACTTTGAAGTGATTCGTCATGCTCCCTACTCACCTGACGTGGCTCCTAGTGACTTTTGGCTTTTTCCAACAATGAAAGACACTCTCCGTGGCCGCACTGTCATCAGCCGTGCTGCTATTGCCTCAGCGATTTTCCAGTGGTCAAAACAGACTCCTAAAGAAGCCTTCGCCGCTGCCATGGAATCATGGCGTCAGCGTTGTGAAAAATGTGTACGTCTGCAGGGCGATTACGTCGAGAAGTAACGCCAGTTTCATCGATTTCGGGTGAGTAGTTAATTAGAAAAAATATCGGAGGCCTTAGAACTTGAATGCACCTCGTACTTCTGGCATATGCCTTCAAAAGGCTAGCCTAACGTTTTTTTGGTTAAGAAAACGCTACTAAACTAAAATTTCTCTGGTAGACGGGAATCACGAGAACGCCCAAACTGAGCGAGGTTACCGGTGAGTATAGTACTGCTTCTGGTCGTAGCTCAATTTATAGTCTACTTCTCATTCTAGCGTTTCATTCATATCTTAACGCCGGCCGAAGTGGCCGTGCGGTTAAAGGCGCTGCAGTCTGGAACCGCAAGACCGCTACGGTCGCAGGTTCGAATCCTGCCTCGGGCATGGATGTTTGTGATGTCCTTAGGTTAGTTAGGTTTAACTAGTTCTAAGTTCTAGGGGACTAATGACCTCAGCAATTGAGTCCCATAGTGCTCAGAGCCATTTGAACCATATCTTAACATATAGAAACGAGTAGGGGGGAGCTGCTTAAATGTTTGCGGGTAATAGCAGCAATGGATTGCGCAGTGGATACGACAATGGTGATGCGTCCTGGAACTACTGGTTTCGAATACGGAATCGGCCATCCAGTTTTCAACACATTTTTATAATGTCGCTTTCTTGTCCGCTCGGTACAGATTTTTTACCTGATTTTAAACTGACTTCCCGATGAGCTAGAGACTTGAAACTTTCAATATCTCTCAGAAGTGGATGACACTGCAATTTTAGCTGGCACTCTTGCCTGGTGTGTCTCGGTGGGTACTTCGTTAACCACTATTCTCCTATGCGTTTGAAATTTCAGAGTTTCAAAATAGCTCAGAACTCCATGACAACACAATATTATACCAATTTCGAGTGTGGCGTAACTATTTCCCTCTTTTCTTTCTGTTCCACTTGCGAATGTTTCGTGGTTTCGTGGTAAGACTGGTTGCTGCTAAGTTCCCATGTGAGCTCGATTCTCTGTAATTTTTGCGTTCGAGATCTTTTCGTGAGGTATTCCTTGGGAGGAAGCAACGTGTTGGTTGACTCACGTGAGGAGAAATGGAAATGCAGTGTGGCTAGGACCTCCCGTCGGGTAGACCGTTCGCCTGGTGCAGGTCTTTCGATTTGACGCCACTTCGGCGACTTGCGTGTCGATGGTGATGAAATGATAATGATAGGGACAACACAATAACCAGTCCCTGAGCGAAGAAAGCTCCAACCCGGTCGGGAATCGAATCCGGGCCGTTAGGTATGACATTCCGTCGCGCTGACGATTCAGCTACCAGGGGCGGACGGGTGAAGAGAAACTGAAATAACATGGAAATTTATCACATGTCTCTGTTTTAATCTCATCGACATGTCCGAAATCGATTGAAAAATTGCCGGCTTTCGTGGCCGAGCGGTTCTAGGTGCTTCAGTCTGGAACCGCGCTGCTGCTGCGGTAGCAGGTTTGCATCCTACCTCGGACATGGATGTGTGTGATGTCCTTAGGTTAGTTAGGTTTAAATAGTTCTAAGTCTAGGGGACTAATGATGTTAAGTTCCATAGTGCTCAGAGCCATTTTTCGATTGAAAAAATTCGACACACACAGGTCTAATAATCAGAAAATAATTATT
Organism: Schistocerca serialis cubense; assembly: GCF_023864345.2. NCBI lineage: Eukaryota > Metazoa > Arthropoda > Insecta > Orthoptera > Acrididae > Schistocerca > Schistocerca serialis. Next base: position 65,266,228 of record NC_064649.1, on the reverse strand, counting down.
TAAATAAAGTTTTTAATATAACATGTTTTTAAAAGGGACTAAAATGTGTAATCTGATTTGCCCTAGCCCCATACAGATTCATAATCCTCCCACAGGTAGTCCTGTAAATTTGTGCTTGTGAAATTTTAATAGATATTAAAATCTTTGTAGTATTTAAAACGGAACACATGCGGTACATAATTGTTGAATGAATATTTCAACTCCTTATTGTCATCTATTTCATGCGTGCTACGTTTTTCGTTTTAAATTCTGCAAGTATTTTCACACCTATTAAATATTCACAAACAGAGCTCTTCAGGACTGTCTATGTAGGGTTAAGAATCCGTATACCTTCTAGTCCGTTTTGGAAACACGTTGTATTAGAAGTTTCTTTTACTTAAATAATTATTTGATCCGTTATTCCCAACTCGTGAGATCAGCTCTAACATCGTGCCACTTCTGCACGTGTACTAGGCACAGCGTTTTGCTACGAGCATAGTAATTACCGAAAAATTACGTAAACGTTCTAGCATCTGACTAGGTTCTCGTAGTAATTATGCTACAAGTGAAACTGTGCAAAAATTGACACGATGTGCTTGAAGAAGATACCCGCAGTCACTGGTTTCAACAATGATTTATTAATGAAATCAAGACGGATAATACATCTGTTTTAATGTGAAACTTACCCATCGAACTTCAGAAAGCTAGCAGACGGTTTCAGGTAGCCTGGGCAGCGAATGCAAACAACAATTCTGTCTGCCACTCTCGTTTAACTACAAGCTTAGAAATCACGTACTGAGTAACGTAGATCTCAAACAGATCGAAGAAATTATAGCATAGCAATACTGAAAACTTACAACGACAAAATATAATAATTCAACTCAGCCAGGAATCTGTCCTAAAACATTTACTATTATTACGTTTATACTTAACCACCAAGTCGTGGACTTATTAAATAACCCATAAATTTTATAAACTACCTGCGAGAGAAAGTATTCTTGGCTTCATTTTGCGGGTGGACTTCAGAAAGTATCTTACACATTATTATGGCAGAACAGGAGACTTTTATTGAATCCAGTATAACATTTCGAAGTGGCATTCATAGCATTGTTCTTGAGCGTCGTCACCAAGTCTGTGCAAACAACTGGCTGAACCTTCTACGAATCGTTGAATTCGTCGACATAAATCCCATCATTCGTCACAAGTCATTCGAGAACCTCTGTGTTGAACGTCTTCATCATCGGAAAACTCCTTTTCCCCCAAAGCTGTTCTATATTTTTGTCGAAATGATGAAAATCGTATGGAGCAAGATATGGACATTCTTCTCAGCACCACCAATGTCTGTGCCGCCATGGTAAAATTGTAGGGAACCATTTGAGTACGGTTGGACGCGGCATTGCATCTGATCCATATACCGCCAGGATTTCACCCTGTATCTATGTGTAATTTAGACGTTTTGCCGACAAGAATCGTGCTGTCATTCGTACTTCAACTTTGAAGCAGGTCTACATTTTCCATTTTCCTCATCGTGTGTTATCCGTAGCGTAACAGAAATGTGTCTGCAAGAAACCCGGAACATGCACACTCTTCTGACAATGCGCCACATAGGTAGCGGAATGGTCTTAGCGTGGGACGACATGGGTAACTCACTTTCTTGAGACCCTACGTACTACTACATCAACCTGTTCCACAGTTTCTTTGCAAAAAAGGCGTTGCTTATATTTATTTTCCAATAAAGTAAAAGCCGGACACCAAGAAAAACCTATGGCTACAGATCCATGGGTAAAAGAAGGATACGTCGAGCACGAAGGAAGTGGTGCGATCAGCTTTAAATTGCTTCCTCTCGGTGCGAACAAAGACGTCTGTCTTAACCCGAAAATGTGCAACTCGATGATGAAATAAAGATGTCATAAACGACATCGGATTTTCACACCACTCCGCACTAGGAGGCAGTCCTCAGAAATTAAAAAAAAATTTTTTTTTGCTTTAAATGTTCTCTGCAATGATTATTGTAGCTCTCATCCCATATTCGACAGAAACTCCGTTGCCAAATTACAAGGCGACTGGTGACAAAGTGTCTCCGAAAAGCATTCAACACTGCGAGCAGCATGGTAGCATGTAATGTCAGCGACGGCCTAACAGGCACTATGGATCTTATGCACATGCTCGAACTTGAGATCGGATCAACCTGTTACAGCTTCTGCACAAACGCGGACGAAAAAGCGTGTCGAAAGAGAAGAGAAAAGATGGCAGAAGCTGCCAAAGAGGCTCTCAGGACCGCAGTGGCCATGAAGAAGTTGGAGGAGGACCTCCTTTTGGATCTGTAAGGATTTTTTTATGGTCTAGGGATCGCTGATTAGAGGTGTGTTTGCTCGCAACTCAACTAAAGAAAATAACCTAAAAATATAAAAGCGTTTTTTTCGAGATCGTATTTTTCAAATTGGCGGGAACACAGCTTGAGATCGTTACATACGATTTTGATCGGAATTTGAGGCCGAAAAATCTAAATTTAGTTCTTTATCAGCTTACGTAGCTGTTTCGGGATAGCTTCAGAAGTAATCCGTAATGGACAAGCTTAATCGTTCTGCGGCCAGTCCTTCTCGTGGGCCTCGATACAACTCAGAAAATTCACCAGCAGCTAGTTCAGTTTTCAGTGTCATTGGCTGTTGTTGTTGATATTGGTCGTCTTGGTGGTGATTGTGTGTGTGTGTGTGTGTGTGTGTGTGTGTGTGTGTGTGTGTGTATACCGATCAAGGCCTGGGTTTGGGGTAAGGGTGGGGGCTGACGGAGGATCACTATCGATGGTGGTAGTATCGCATTTAGATGTACACGAGCAAATTCTTCTGACCGGTTTGGCATGGTTGGCCCATAGAAGATTTCCATTCACCGGTACAGTATCCCGGCGCAGGTGACGGTAGCTGAGATGCTGTGGACTGTTACGGACACGGTGACAGCTATCCAAGATGGTAGAAGGCAGAGTGGTGGGTTTGGAGGTGGAGACGTGACGCATCACCAGCGGGCGGTCATGTCGCATTGTGCGTGACAGTTGGCGCCAGTTGCCTGCCGTTTTATCGTCCATTGTGTGCTGGCGCGCCAGTCCTGGAGAGGAACGACGCGCCAGCTTCTGCCACCCAGCCCCGCCTGCTCCTCACCTGTCCCCAGACGCCATCCCCTTCACCACCCCCACCACGCCCTGGAATGTCGGCCACACTTGCTGAGTTACCTCCCCATTGTCGGTGCCTCATCATTCGCTGCTGCTTAGCCTGAGAGAGCGAGTGCCGTCCTGGGTAAAAATTACTCCAGCGTTACCTGCGGAGAGCGACCGATGGCGGAGACGTAAACGAGGCCAGAAAACGCTCAGCCCTTGGCGGATGTAAACAGGTGTGGCGGGCGTTGTCTGACCGTCTGAAGGAGCAGGTACTGCTGAGTGGCTTACAGTCCGATTTAAAGTATTAGCGCGTTTTCGTAAGTCTTATAAAGAATGTCTCTGAGTACTATCGGACTTAACATCTGAGGTCATCAGTCCCCTAGAACTTAGAACTACTTAAACCTAACTAACCTAAGGACAGCACATACATCCATGCCCGACGCAGGATTCGAACCTGCGACCGTAGCAGCAGCGCGGTTCCGGACTGAAGCGCCTAGAACCTAGAACCGGCGTAAGTTTTATAGATATAACAGATACATATAACAGAGACCTTAGTCTCCTTGACTATTTAGAGCAGTCTGCCAACGCTGTGGTAACTTCTCGATTCCGCGACCGTAGTAGTCAAGTGGTTCTGAAGCGAAGAACCCGTAGAGCCATGTTAGGAGAGCATTTTCACCCGGAAAGGAAGTTCCTGAAGGATGGTTGTTTGACAGCGGAAAAAATGAAAATCTGAGAGCACAAAATCAGGCGAATGATGTCCCAGTCCAACTCCTGTATAGCATTTTTTGTCAAAAAAATGTTTCAAATGTGTGTGAAATCTTACGGGACTTAACTGCTAAGGTCATCAGTCCCTAAGCTTACACACTACTTAACCTAAATTATCCTAAGGACAAACACACACACCCATGTCCGAGGGAGGACTCGAACCGTCGCCGGGACCGTTTTTTGCCAGTCTAGCAGAATGTGGGCGGTCATTATCATGGAGTAGCGTCACTTCACGCAGTCTTCCTGGTTGTTGTTCTTGGATTGGGTCTGCAAGACGTCTCAGTTGTTGACAATAAATGTAAGGAGTGATGGTTATACGACGACTAAGCAATTCCTCGTCCTCAACACCATCGCTGTCACACGAGACGCACGGCATTATATTTGTACATGCGTGTAAGTCTTAGTAACGGGAAATGCTGCTTTGTTTGGACTCAGTCACTCGTTTGTTTCCCTTAAGTTAGCGTTAAGACACCGTTTCTTGTCGCCAGTAACAGTACAGGATAGCAATGGTCGGCACTGTTCACGAATCAGTTGACGACGAGCGAGCAGAGATGCATATACGGCCACCCAGTGACGTTTGTGATTCTGGCTTAGAGCTTCCTCTACCAATAAACCCGATTTTTAAACCTTTCCCATTGCATGCAAATGGCTCACGATCGTCAAATAATCACAGCTCGTCGCGTTTACTAATTCTCGGGCACGCTAACGTTGATAATTGAGGATTAATACGTTTAAACGATCTTAATCATACCCCGAAGGTCTTCCTAAAAGTGGAGAATCACTAACGCCCAAACGATCCTCCTTAAAACGATAAAACCATTTTCTTGCCATTCTCTGTTCAATGTCATTATCCCCCTACACGGCGCAAATGTTTCAGGTGGCATCTATTGAAATGAACGAGAAGAATATGTCAAAAATGTCGGTTGGTGGATTGATTTTGGGGGAGGGGACATAGCAAAGAGGTCATCGGTCCCATCGGATTAGTGAAGGAATTTGGCGGTGCCCATTCAAAGGACCATCTCGGCATTTTCGTGAAGTGGTCTAGCGCAATCATGGAAACCCTAAATCGGGATGGCTGGGCGCGGGTTCGAGCCACGTCTATCCGAATGCGAGTCCAGTATGCTAACTACTGTGCCACCTCGCTCGGTGGAAATCTTGCGATTTCTCCACTCGCCAATCCATTTTCTAGAATCCATATCTCAACCCAGAATCACCAAATGACAATACGCAAACTCAAATAGCAACAGTGAAATAAAAAAAAAGACAACCGACAAATAAATCCATAACAACCGGAATATTTACAAACAAAACAAAAACTCTACGAAATTCTGCGCGAACCGAATATATTAGGTACAGATATGCACTCTATTACTGATACATGAAAATTTGTTCCAGACCGGGGTTCAATTTGGATTTCCCGCAAATCGCGAGCGCTCGTCTTAACCACTTTGGCTAACCGTGCACAGTCCCTAGATCGATTCAAGCCTCCATATATTATAATACTGACAGTGCTGTTGTTTCACTGTAGTCTCAGCCTCCCTTTAGCGGGAATCCAAGTAATGATGTGAGCATTACGAGCTGTAGACAATATGGCATACAGAGCTTTAGATCAGTCCGCTAAGAGCGGACAGCCACGAAGTGGGAAATACGGGTTCGCGTCCCAGTCCTGCGCAATCAGCACATGATTTTCGTAATATTTAGATAATTATATTGGATGTTAACATATTCTCCTTCTTCAGAAATCATTTTCTTACCTGCACGGGTGTGCATTTTAACATCTTCTCTATTTCGGCAGCCATCAGTTACTTTGCTGCCCAAATAGCAAAACTGATAGTCTACTTTTAGTATCTCATTTCTAATCTGATTCCCTCAGCATCGCTTGATTTTGTTCCACTAAATTCGATTTACCAGTGTAAGGATAAGCTGGTCGTAAATTAGAAACCTTAACGACTCTATCTATACTAAGAATAATTTTTTGTGAATTTCCTCAAGCGTCATTAACTTCGGAAAGTTTACTTGTTACAGTGGCCGGGAGACGCGAGTGCGCCGCCGTACGCGTGTTGCGGGGGAGATGGGAAAGCCGAGACGTGGGGACAGCTCCTAACGGCCGCAACATTAGGCCGCTAACAGCCCCTGCCGAGTGGCCGCTTTAGCTCGGCGCACCAGGAATTCCGGGCCTTTGTGCAGAGCGGAGGAGTACAGCAAGGCGGGGGCGTGGCGTAGCTCATTATGTGGGGGGGAGGCTGGGACGCCACCCATTAGGGTCACCAGCCCAGCGACAGCATCTGGGTCACCGAACCCACGTGTCTCCTGACCTAATCACGACTGGGAACATTCTCCGGGGTGGGTAAAGTAAGGGTAACATTGTAACCAGACAGCTCTTGCTTTTCCCTAGAATGCATATGGTATTTGACACTGACATTCTCAAGTAACACTACTAGTATCAGGGGTGTGTCTACACTCAGCGTCCAGATGTCACGTGAGGGCACTGACTGTGATGTTCAGTCGTCTGTTCCTGAAGCCTATGCGATGCAGTCGTAACAGGAATGGGAAGGCAATGAGTAGCCTCTGTTTCCCATTGACAGAGTTTCAGCAGCTAACTTTGCCAAGGGCTCTATGGAAGCTGTAAAATTAACTGACAAACTAGCGCCCAAGCTACACTCATTTCTAATAGCCATCGTCTGATTGTGAACCATTTTAATGCATTTTAACTGACAGTTAATCGTGAATGAGGGAAAGCTGGGACACAGATTTTATACTCTCTGGAGAAAAAAGAAAAAACCGTGCATCACTAAAAAATATCCCAAAGGCATGAAGATCAGTAGATGTGATGTACATGTACAGATGAGGACGATGATTTATTAAAAAAAATCATCTTCGCAAACCGAAGAAATCAATAACGCGCTGGTTCACCACTGGCCCTTACGTAAGCAGTTGGCATTGATTGACAGAACTGTCGTATGTCCTCTCGTGCGATATCGTACCAAATTATGTCCGACTGGCGCACTCAGAACGTTCTCCATTGGGGAGAGATCCTGCGATCTTGCTGGCCAACGTAGGGTTCGGCAAACGCGAACACAAGCTGTAGAAACTCTAGCCGTGTGCGGGCGCGCATTATCATGCTGAAATGTAAACCCAATAGGGCAACAAAACGGGATGTAGGCTATCGTCGACGTACCGCTAAGCTCTAATGTTAACCATGAAAAGAAATGTCACCCCAGACCATCATTCCTGGTTCTGGTTGTCGGGTCGTACGGTGGCCGACAATCAGGTCTGTATTCCACAGCTGTCCGGGTGGTCTTCAGACACTTCTTAGCTGGTTATCGAGGCTCAATTCGAAGTGGGTCTCATGACTCAAAAAATTCTACTCCAGTCAATGGAATTCCAAGCCCCAACGACCATCGAACGCGTGTCTGAAGACACCCCCGATAGCAGTGGGGTACCAACCGTCAACCGTCATACGGCCTGACAGGCAACGGGCTTGACGCAGTGGATACACCTGTTCCCGTCAGATCACCGAAGTTAAGCGCTGTCAGGCGTGGCCGGCACTTGGATGGGTGACCATCCGGGCCGTCATGCGCTATTGCCATTTTTCGGGGTGCACTCAGCCTCGTGATGCCAATTGAAGAGCTACTCCACCGAATAGTAGCGGCTCCGGTCAAAGAAAATCATCATAACGACTGGGAGAGCGGTGTGCTGACCACACGCCACTCCTATCCGCATCCTCATTTGAGGACGACGCGGCGGTCGGATGGTCCCGGTTGGCGACTTGTGGCCTGAAGACGGAGTGCTTTTTTTATACGCCCTGACAACGTGGAGTCATTGTGTAGGGTGCCATTTCTTTTCATAACAGGACCACTTCAGTTATTATCAGCGGCACGCTTAGAGCACAGCGATTCTTCGACGATGTTCTACATCACATTTTGTTGCCCTTCATAGCAAGCCATCGTGGGATTACATTCCGCACGATAATGCCCGCCCGCATACGGTGAGGGTTTCTACTGATGGTCTTCGTGGTTGCCAAACCCCGTCTTGGCCACCAAGTTCGCCGGTTCTCTCCCCAGTTGGGAACATCTGGAGCATTACGGGCAGGGGTCTCCAATCAGGTCAGGATTCTGACGATCTAACGCGCCAGTCGGACAAAATTTAGGGCGATATCTCTCAGGAGGACATCCATCAACTGTATCAATCAACACAAAGCCGAATAACCACTTGCGTAATGGCCAGACGTGGACCAACGAGTTATTAACTTGCTGAATTTGTAAAGCTCTTTCTCTTGAAAAACTTTCTAAATTTTCTGAAATTGTAATCTTTTTTTTCTGTATATGTACATCACATCTACCGATTTTCGTCCCATTCGGATAATACCTGTAGCTCCGTGGTATGTCCTTCTTTCTCAAAATTTTAAAGCTTTAGCCGGTAATTTGATGGTCTTGCAATTTACACCCGTTTTATTTTATCGTCACCCGAAGTAACATGTCTGGAGACACATGGAGTCTTGCAGACAGTTGCTCTATTCGTAGCTGTACTGGGCAAGCGGTCTACAGTGCAGCTCGACACGACAGAACGCGTAGAGTGCGCTGCGGGTGGCGGACCCGCCAGGGGCTCTTTACGGCGTCGTAAACGTCGGCGCGAGTGGCCGGTGGTAGCACTGATGGCGCTGTCTGAATATTTGATGGGCTGCCGCTCTGCGGTCAGGGATGCCAACCGGCCGGCCGGGAGGTGCGCCTCATTCGGGAGTCATTTCTGGCTTGACTAATAGCTGCCAACGCGTCGGGTAAACGCGGCAGGTCAAACCGTGGACGCCGCCAGCGAATATAAGGCTCTGAGCAACAGAAGGAGTGTGTGTGTGTGTGTGTGTGTGTGTGTGTGTGTGTGTGGCAGCTCTGTTCTGCTTTCTCTGATGCCACAACCCACCCTGAAAAGTACTACCACGGCAATTTCTTCTGTTGTAGAAGTAAGATGGAGTGTTCCACAAGGAAGCGTTCTAGGACCAGTTATATTTCAAATCTGTATTAACGACTGATTAGTACACTACGAGCGTCTGATGACACATCTTTGGTTTGCTCAGTGTTTTGTCATCAGTCCCCAGATTGGTCTGATGTGGCCGATCACGTCTTCCTGTCTTACGTCAGCATCTTCATCATAGATTAGCACTTTCACCCGACGTCCTCCAGTTTTTGTTGGATATAGCCCAACAACAATCTTCTCCTGCAGCTTTTGCCCTCTGTGTCTTCCTACGGCAGCATTAATTTCCAATAGCCTTCTGTAACGTCGTAGATCTCAAACACTTCTTTTCTATTCCTTTCCGATTTTCACTCCACAATCCAAGGATTAAAATTCAGAATGAAAGGAAATAATGAGAAGATTTTCTGAATGCGTTGCTGTTCTCCGTGCAAGTGAAGAAGAATTGGATCAGTAGCATGAACAGTGTACTGAGCACAAAAAACGGACCCGGAGTAAGCGAAAGAGAGCTGAAAGTAATGGAAAGTAGAACGAACAGGATTAGCGTAACATTCAAGACCAATATTGAGATCCACGACGTAGACGGAAGGAAAGGAGTTCCTCCAACTAAGAAGCCACGTAACACACAACGAGCAAAGCAAAGAGGATATAGGGAGCAGACTAGCACAGGCAAAGAGACCTTTCTGTGGTCAAAGAATTTTGACAGTATCCACAAGCTTTAATTTTAAAGAGTAGTTTTTGAGACTGTAAGTCAGGAGTACAGCAGTGGATGAAAGCGAATCTAAGATCTTAGGGGATATCGTGAGTCAAGAGAATCGAAGCTTTTGTCATGTGGTGTTACAGAATGATGATGAAAATTAGGTGGAGTTATAACAGAGTGAATGGAGGGGTTCTCTTTAGAATCTAAGGAAAAATAAAAGGCGTATATGGAAAACATAAACTGTAAGAAGTGGTAGGATGATAGGAAGTGTTTTAGGACATCAAGGAACTAATGAAGGGAGCACCAGAGTGCAAAAATATTAGGGGAGGACAGAAAGTACAATTAATACGACAAATAACTGAGGAAGCTGTGTGTAACTGCTGGTCTGATATTAAAAGGTTGGCATTCAAGAGAAGGAATCGTTGTGGACTGAATCAACGAATCACAAGGCGGATAATATCTCCTCCCTCGCCCTTTTAAAAATAGTGGATAGAAAGTGCTGTGACAGGAAGAAGCAGCTTACAAAAAGACAGATTTGTTGTTTCAAACACGTCAGCGACATCATAAGAAAAACGACACGGTAACTGGAGATGGAGCAAAAGCTGTGATTGGGGAGGAAAATGAGTCTCCCCTTTTCTAATACACTAGGCAACGGCCTTGCCGCAGTGATACACCGGTTCCCGTGAGATCACCGAAGCGCTGCCGGGCGTGCTCGGCACTTGTATGGGTGACCATCCAGGCCGCCATGCTGTGTTGCCCTTTTTTGGGATGCACTCAGCTTCGCGATGCCCATTGAGGAGCTACTCGACCGAATAGTAGCGGATTCGAACAAGAATACCATCATAACGACCTGGAGAGCGGTGTGCTGACCCCACGCCCCTCCTATCCGCATCCTACACTGAGGATGACACGGCGGTCGGATGGTGGCCTGAAGACGGGGTGCTTTTTTTTTCTAATACACTACCCAGTATTAGTCTTAAGCGATTTAGGGAAATCGATGGGGACGAAAATTTGGATGGTCGGGCAAGGATTTGAATGTCCGTTCCCTCAAGCCGCCCCTTCCCCCCCCCCCCCCCCCGCGCGAGTATAAGGCCAGGGTCTTAACACTGTGCTATCTCGCTCGTTATGTCTTGCCCATGATGGAGGAGAAAGAAAGAACGCGACGACGTGCTCGATAAAAGAAAAAAGGGAACAGAAACCTAAGGTGGGCTACAGAGCAAAGCCGTCTCTTGTATCAGAGCAAACGAAGATGATGTGCCGAGGTGGGACTACGGGCGGCCGCGGGCGTGTGTAATACGGCTGTTCGGCGCTGTGGACTCTCGCCAAACGCGACGCTATCGCCGCCGAGAGGGCGGAAGCGTCGCTATCGATTCATCCCTCCTCCAGGGCGCCGCTACAGCCCCTCCAGTGCGAATGTAGAGCGCTCGTCCACCGGCGACTATTCCACCTGTTCCCACTCAAACAGCGTCTTTGTGGCACAATCTTTTTTTTTTATTTTAATTTGCAACTCATGCTTCAACGTAAAGACGCGACTAGTCGTTACGTCCCACTAGCGCTGTCTACGATATGCCCACAACTACGATAAATAAATTAAGTATCGTCTTAAATTAACCTCGAAAAACTAAAATCTGTTAATTTTTTATGTCTTTGCGCGTTCGTGATGTACATACTGAAATCCCCGTGGCATGTTACCGCAGCACACAGCAAATGGAAACGGAAATGCCGTGTGGTTAGGGCCTCTCGTCGGGTAGACCGTTCGCCTGGGCAAGTCTTTCGAGTTGCCGCCACTTCGGCGACTTGCGTGTCGATGGGGATGAAATGATGATGATGTGGACAACACAACATCCAATCCCTGAGCGGAGAAAATCTCCGACCCAGACGGGAATCGAATCCGGGTCTTTAGGATTGACATTCTGTCGCGCTGACCACTCAGCTACCGGGGGCGGACAGCACACAGGTAGAGGACGCTAAACAAAAACAGTGCACAACATACTGAAATAGAGTGTAGTCTCGTGTGGAAGTGTTGCAGCTGTATCGGGCATTTAATACGTAATGCTACACTTTTTTTTTTGTAGGTCAGTTTCGGTTTGAAAAATGCGGAATTTGGTGTGGGAAATCGAAGAATATTCCCGCTTCCGCCCCTATAGTTTCATGAAGGTCCGACAGGTGACGGAGCTATACGTAGACTTCAAAATGGCGTTTCTAACGAAGGTGCGTTCCAAGCAGAGAGCTGTCATTAAGTTTCTTTTGGTGGAGAACCAGATCATCGCAGATATTCACAGGCGCTTGCAGAATATCTGCTGAGACCTGGCAGTGGTTCGTTGGTTGGCTAATTTGGGAGAGAGGACCAAGCAGAGAGGTCATTGGTTCCATAGGATTAGGAAAGAAAGTCGGCCGTGACCTTTCAAAGGAAGCATCCCGCAATTTGCCTGAAGCGATTTAGGGAAATCACGAAAAAACGGTTCAAATGGCTCTGAGCACTATGGGACTTAACATCAAAGGTCATCAGTCCCCTAGAACTTAGAACTACTTAAACCTAACTAACCTAAGTTCTAGGGGACTTATGACCACAGCAGTTGAGTCCCATAGTGCTCAGAGCCATTTTTTGCGACCGTAGCGGTCGCGCGGCTCCAGACTGTAGCGCCTAGAACCGCTCGGTCACTCTGGCCGGCGAAATCACGAAAAATGTGAATCAGGATGGGTGGACGCGGGTTTGAACCGTCGTTCTTTCGAATGCGAGTCCAGTGTGCTAACTGCTGCGCCACCTCGCTCGGTTTGGGCGAGGCATCTGTGATGGTGGTTAAGTTCCTACGGGACCAAACTGCTGAGGTCATCGTTCTCTAGGCTTACACACTACTTAGTCTAACTTAAACTAACTAACACTAAGTACAACACAGACACACACCCATGCTCGGTGGAGGACTCGAAATTCCGACGGGGGAAGCCGCACGAACCGTAACAAAGTCGCGCAAACCTGTCCGATCTCCCGCGTGACGGCCGGCCGCACACAGTTGCGTCTTTCCAAAAGCTGGAACGTGCGGACACACTCGTTCGAGGTGATCGACCGTTCATAATCAAACCGGCTCACTGCTCACCTGAACGTCTCTGTCTGCACACCCGAGAGAAGCTTCACAAAATTGCATTGTACTGTTATTTCTCATCCACCCTACAGCCTGGATCTCGCACCTTTTGACTTCCATCCGTTTGGGCCAATGAAGGATACACTTCGCGGAAGCACAACGTGGACGATGGCGAGGTTATTGATGCAAGAAGACGTTGGCTTCGACGTCGACTAAAGTGCGCGTCATATATGTTGGCGGCCGAGTTTAGGTTTGTTCTGCGCATCTGACGTCACAAAACACAGTCAGCCAATGAACAGAGAACGACGTTGCCAGATTTCGACTGCAGAGCAGAGCACGGTCGAATGTCTTCAGTTTTAGAAACGTTCAGTCATAAATAAAGTAATAGAACAAAAGCAATGTCTTGATAGCAGATTTTCTTTGATAGAAAGTTTGGAAAAAGCATTCTTTATACCAATTGCTTCATATTCTATTAACTAATTAAACCAAACAAGCAATAAGTCTTCTAATTCAGGCGATAGCAAGGAAAGGTGTTTGTATCAATCCCACGAACCGCTTTTTCGCAATAAAGAACAGCAGTAATTGTTTATTTCCTATTGTACTTCGATGAAGTGTGAGTAATTCATAATCATACCAACAGTGTTTGTCAGTATTTTGCGTGACCTGTTAGATACCTCGTGGTGTTAAAATTTGGGACGAGTTGCGGTAGTGTAACGGTTAAGGCGTTGGGTTAGTAAACGAAAGGTGTAGAGTTAAAACCTTGTGCGATGCAAAATATTTTCTTTATTTAAAAACAATATCGAACTGTCTTACTTCACGAATTTTATTCGTTTGAATGCAGTTTTTTGAAATTTCTAGTGCTTTGTCTCTTCATTAACCCTTTCGCTGTTGCAGACACGTGCTCCCCGCATTCCGCGCTGTGCGCGATTTTGTCATCACTGCACTGCTCGCTTGTGCAGACACATGGTGTTCTCACTGCTTTGACACACTTATCATTCGATTTCACATAAACTATTTGGCCCAAAAATTAGATTTTTACACATCTTCTTGACTGATACCTTCCCCCCCATAAATGACTTAATTTTGTTTCGATGTTCAACCCAGTTATTGTGCAGCATTAAATATAGTAAACCATTGCACGAAATTTTGAAGAGTTTGCAGAGGTAAATGTCCATGGAGTATACTTCCCGTATGGTCGATTTTAGTTGCCACAATGTTGAGAATGAAATGTGGACAAGATACCTAAATTTCATATAAAATTTACTGTGTAACAATATCTCATTTAATTTAAGTACCACATAGGTGTCGTATGTAATATTGAGAAATATTCCATCTTTCGCGACTGCAACAAAAGTGTGTCTGCACAGGCGAGCAGTGCAGTGCAGTGACAGAATGTGGGGAGCACGTCTCTGTAGCAGCGAAAGGGTTAATGCGGCCGTGGTAGCTTTACTTCATAAACTGCGCGCTCCCCCCTAAACGTAAGCTTGCGAACTATGCTATACTATGGCGCTGCTTCTATTGGCGCGTGTGTCGTTTGCAACTGGCAACGCAGCAATCTCCCGCGTCTGGGCGGGCATGCGCGAGCCGCCAAGATAAAAGAATTGAACTATAGTAGAGCGGTACCACACGGCGATATTGGCCCTCCCAGAAAGGTGGCGTAAGGCCGTCGCACTGAACGAAGATTATGTTGAAAAACAGGGTTTTCTAGCCAAAGGAGTGGGAAGTAGTATATTGAAATGGAATCCTGAATAAAACCAACCCACTTTCAGAAAAAAATGTGTTGCAATGTTTATTGAACGCTCCTTGTACACACGCTGCATGTCGTCACATGAACTGGCCTGAGTGAGTTGCTAAATTTTCTCTGCTGATGAAGGCGAATTGCTGCATGAAACTGCATTTTACAGTTACACCATTTTCGTTTTGTCTCTATAGCGGTGCACTGAGGTACCGTGATTCGTATCGCCAGTGCAGACATGTATCTGCAATTAGATTACCCTTTTTTTCGAGGCGGTAGTTAAAACTATATGATTACTCATAATATACAGGGTGTACCTTTAACTTGGAACTAGTAAATATCTCGAAAAGTACGCACCGTCTGAAAAAAAAATGTTCGAAATGAAAAGTTAATATTTTCAAGGAACATCTGACCATGCTAAGTGGCTACCCCCCAAGCCTCGCTCCCACCCTTGGGAATGTCAGCTTCTTATTTTCAATTGGGAACCCTCTATTTCTATCGTAGGTATCTTGTGTCCTAACAGAAATATTTTTTCCAGTCAGTCATCGATGGATCTGTTATGGACAAAATTTAATACTTAAACTATTTTTTAAACAGTTTCATCTTTTTATTTAAAATTTAATTTAGTTATGCAAATTTGCTTATACAGTAAAACTTTTACGTTTAGGTATTTAAGAGCCTGGCAGAAATCTACATCTAACGTATCGTCGTTGACTGTTCCCTTCGAGGTTGATTTCGGTGTGTTATCACACCATCAGAACGCCTGATTTAATGAATCCCTCCGAATCTCACCATGAACATGACTGAACTCGTGTGTTCTTCCGTCCAACCGCTGTAGCTCTCGCGCGATTACAGCGCCAGCTGCCGCCAATGGAAAAAAAATCTGTCAGATGAACACGTACTTTTGGCGTAGGGCCCGAATATGCAATAGAAAGGTGGGTTCCCATTCGAAAATAAAAAGTTTGTGTCAGTAAAGAGGGACAAGGGGTGAGAGCGGGGGGGGGCGGAAGACTTAGGGGGAGGGGGTGGCCAGTTTTAGCACAGACAGATGTCCCCTTTGAAAATATTAACTTTTTATGTGTAACATTTATTTTCCATACAATGCTTATTTTTTGAAAGACTTCGTTGTTTCAAGTTAAAACAATGACCCTGTCTCCAATGTCTTGAACATAACACGACAAATAATCACAGTGTTATCGCCAATGATCGTAAGAAACAGGTTATGATATATAGCCGCCTCTGCAAGAAATACACTCCTGGAAATGGAAAAAAGAACACATTGACACCGGTGTGTCAGACCCACCATACTTGCTCCGGACACTGCGAGAGGGCTGTACAAGCAATGATCACACGCACGGCACAGCGGACACACCAGGAACCGCGGTGTTGGCCGTCGAATGGCGCTAGCTGCGCAGCATTTGTGCACCGCCGCCGTCAGTGTCAGCCAGTTTGCCGTGGCATACGGTGCTCCATCGCAGTCTTTAACACTGGTAGCATGCCGCGACAGCGTGGACGTGAACCGTATGTGCAGTTGACGGACTTTGAGCGAGGGCGTATAGTGGGCATGCGGGAGGCCGGGTGGACGTACCGCCGAATTGCTCAACACGTGGGGCGTGAGGTCTCCACAGTACATCGATGTTGCCGCCAGTGGTCGGCGGTAGGTGCACGTGCCCGTCGACCTGGGACCGGACCGCAGCGACGCACGGATGCACGCCAAGACCGTAGGATCCTACGCAGTGCCGTAGGGGACCGCACCGCCACTTCCCAGCAAATGAGGGACACTGTTGCTCCTGGGGTATCGGCGAGGACCATTCGCAACCGTCTCCATGAAGCTGGGCTACGGTCCCGCACACCGTTAGGCCGTCTTCCGCTCACGCCCCAACATCGTGCAGCCCGCCTCCAGTGGTGTCGCGACAGGCGAGAATGGAGGGACGAATGGAGACGTGTCGTCTTCGGCGATGAGAGTCGCATCTGCCTTGGTGCCAATGATGGTCGTATACGTGTTTGGCGCCGTGCAGGTGAGCGCCACAATCAGGACTGCATACGACCGAGGCACACAGGGCCAACACCCGGCATCATGGTGTGGAGAGCGATCTCCTACACTGGCCGTACACCACTGGTGATCGTCGAGGGGACACTGAATAGTGCACGGTACATCCAAACCGTCATCGAACCCATCGTTCTACCATTCCTAGACCGGCAAGGGAACTTGCTGTTCCAACAGGACAATGCACGTCCGCATGTATCCCGTGCCACCCAACGTGCTCTAGAAGGTGTAAGTCAACTACCCTGGCCAGCAAGATCTCCGGATCTGTCCCCCATTGAGCATGTTTGGGACTGGATGAAGCGTCGTCTCACGCGGTCTGCACGTCCAGCACGAACGCTGGTCCAACTGAGGCGCCAGGTGGAAATGGCATGGCAAGCCGTTCCACAGGACTACATCCAGCATCTCTACGATCGTCTCCATGGGAGAATAGCAGCCTGCATTGCTGCGAAAGGTGGATATACACTGTACTAGTGGCGACATTGTGCATACTCTGTTGCCTGTGTCTATGTGCCTGTGTTTCTGTCAGTGTGATCATGTGATGTATCTGACCCCAGGAATGTGTCAATAAAGTTTCCCCTTCCTGGGACAATGAATTCACGGTGTTCTTATTTCAATTTCCAGGAGTGTAGTACGCACTGATGCATTTGAAAAATATTCGCATTGGCACGGTACCTTGCATACAGCAATAACGCCAGCGGCGTGGGTGATGCGCCAGTCCTTACCTGAAAAATAGAAGAAAACGAAGTTAATTACACGACGATCGCTTAAATTCGTGAAATATGATAAAACGTTGCTAATAACTTTAGAAAAAAATTAAATTTATGTAGGCACATATAACCAATAATTTTTTAAAAAACATACTTTTATCATTGGCAATTCGAAAATTCCGAAAATGGATCTTATATTAGACACCTCCATTTTCCGGATCTGAAATGTGACGTGCTTTGACAGTATTGGGTTCTTCCTCTTTGTCATACTCGTTATCTGACATTCGTACACGTTTACGGACAGCTCCCATTCATTACACGAAGTAGAAATTTTGTTCTAATCTTCCTGCATGTCTTTACGATCTTCCAACGAGAATATCATCCTGTACACAATAGCAGCGTCACCGATCAATGTAACAGTGCCATTGACCCTGTATGATAAATCTTTTATGTCTATTGAGAGCATTAGACGCCCTCTTACACTTCCTTGCGATCTATTTGATGATACTTACATTCCTGTTGAATTTTCCCGTCCAGTACGACTACTAGGTTTTCTTAGTCAAATACTTTTCGAGCCAATCACTTAATCGATAAATGACACAGATATTGTATCTGGTAGAGAACTGCATCTCCCAGGAGGATAATTCCCCATTCATCACTACGTTACTGAACCTGCTATAATCGACGCACTGTGCCCCTGAATTTGTTCAGTCTCTGTAACCATGCATACAAGATAAGAACACAGCCACTGTGTCCATTAAAAACTGTACAAGAGGTTAATTCTCGATTCGCCGCGCCTATACCGGGCCTGTTACAATTGTCCAGTACAAAACTGCATCTTCCAAGAGGATAATGTCTCATTCATCACGCCTTTACCATACTTGTTACAGCACTCGTAGCTTTTCTCTGAATTTGTTCAGACTCTGCAGCCATGCCTACCAGATAAGAACACAGACACTATGTCCATTAAAAACTGTATAAGAGGATAATTCACGATTCGCCACGCCTATACCGGGCCGGGCCTGTTACAATTCTCCAGTACCAGACTGCATTTTCAAAAAAAAAAAAAAAAAAAAAAAAAAAAAAAAAAAAATGATTCAAATGGCTCTAAGCACTATAGGACTTAACATCTGAGGTCATCGGTCCCCTAGAACTTAGAACTACTTAAACCTAACTAACCTAAGGATATCACACTCTTCCATGCCCGAGGCAGGATTCGAACCTGCGACCGTAGCGATCGCGCGGTTCCAGACTGAAGCGCCCAGAACTGCTCGGTCAAAACTGCATCTTCCAAGAGGATAATGCCTCATCCATCACGCCTTTACCGGACCTGTTACAGCCCTAGTTTTTCTCTGAATTTGTTCAGACTCTGTAGCCATGCCTACATGATAAGAACACAGACACTGTGTCCATTAAAAACTGTATCTTCCAAGAGGATAATTCTCGATTCGTCATGCCTTTACCGGACCTGTTACAACTGTCAGAGCATGTCTCTGTGTTTGGTCTCTGCAGCTGATGCCTACATGTTATGGACTCCAACGTCACACGAGACTCCTGCTGCTGTCTCCGCAACACGACCTCGTCACCGTGGCGACGCAAAGTGCTCCGCTGCCTCGTTTTTCTTTTTCCCCGGGCAATAATCGCACGCACGGCAGTGCCTGCGGCCGCGGCTTCCTCTAGGGACGTTCTCGCGCCTGCAGCAGACGGCGCGTCCGGCATAGAGAGCAGGCGCGATAAGGAGCCGCTGGGGATAGGTCGCGCGGGCCGCGGCCGGAGTGCAGGACATCAAAGCCGCGCCACAGATACGGCGGCAGATACGGCCGGACGCGCTCTCCCCTCGATCGGAATAACAAATGCACTGGCCGGCCCGCCGAGTCCCCTGGGCCGATGTCCACTCGCCGGGTCCACCGCAACAAGTGACTGCCGCCCGTACCTTCTGGCTGCCGCAGTTTTACCCCGCACAGCACCTCACTGTGTGCGGCGGAGCGCTGCGTGAAAATAACCACACCCACTTGCTACGAGCACCATTTTCAGAAAGAATTAATGTTCGCGGTCCACTTACATCATGTCTCTAGGGTGCTCTGCAATTTTCTGGCGGTTGTGGGTCTCAGTGTGTAACCGCTCACACTTCGGTGGCACTAGTTCAAGCTCAGCGTTGATTTTTTTTCTGCGTTCCTCATATGTGCATCGCTTCCTATGTCACATTCTATAGATGCCGGGCACAATATCTAATGGTCACGTTTGGAGGAGCCGCTGAAATGTTTCGAGATTACACATCCTAAAATGGTTCCAATGTCTCTGAGGACTATGGGACTTAACATCTGAGGTCATCAGTCCTCTAGAACTTAGAACTACTTAAACCTAACTAACCTAAGGACATCACACACATCCATGCCCGAGGCAGGATTCGAACCTGCGACCGTAGCGGTCGCGCGGTTCCAGACTGTAGCCTCTAGAATCGCTCGGCCACACCGGCCGGCTTACACATCCTATATCACGCGCTGCTCAAGTACGGAATCGTTCCTCATGATGACTGACTGAGCAATCACAAAACGCCGGTCGGAGTGGCCGAGCAGTTCTAGGTGCTACAGTCTGTAACCGCGCGACCGCTACGGTCGGAGGTTCTAATCGTGCCTCGGGCATGGATGTGTATGGTGTCCTTAGGTTAGTTAGGTTTAAGTAGTTCTAAGTTCTAGGGGACTGATGACCTCAGCAGTTAAGTCCCATAGTGCTCAGAGCCACTTTTTGTATCACCAAAACGTCAAGAGTACGCTTTTGTCAGTATGAAATACCTGAGGATGACACTTCGAAAAAGGCCGAAACATCTGCAGAATGTTTATTATGGAGCTTCGTTTTGTTATGTAGCGTGCAAACGAAGTATCGTTTCTCATGATGTGTATTTGAGGAATGGACGAAATGGAGTGAACGTCGGGAGTGCTCCTATGCAGCATTGTACAACATATCGCAACGTATGGTACGTCATACTTAATGACTTTTGAAGAAACGGCCAAAACCCGCAGTGTGTTCGTGTGAGGAGCGCCTGAAACGTTTCGAGTAGGCGCTCCTTATGCCACGCTGCACAAACACTGTATCGTTACCCCATGATGATTACCCGAAGAACAACAAACTTCTGAAGTACGCTAACATGCTACAGTATGTCCCACACTGTATGCTGTGATGCACTTGAGGGCAACATTTGCAACAGAAGGTCAAAACGTCAGGTGAACACCAATGTTGTGTTTTGTGTGTTCGGAATCTTTCTCATGATGTTTATTTAAGATATGGCCACAAAGTTTGGAGCGCTCCTTCGTTCAGTCTATGTCGTGATGTCAAACCTGATAACAGATTTTGGAATGGCCAGAACGTTTTGTGTACTCCTAGGTCGCGGTCGACATCGTTCCTTATGATGTCAATTTGAGGAACGACTGAAGTCGGAAGTTCTTTTATGCAGTACTTCTGATTTGTGTACTTTACATGCAGTGCCTCCTTTCTCCTAATGTTTGAGAAATACCGAAACACCTTTCGCAAACATATGTGGCATGCGTTTCGGAGGTCTGTACTATGTTTACCAACGCTTCCTGCGACGTGAACTTTTGGAGAAGTTACCGAAACAACTGCTATACTTTTAAATGGTTTTCGCATATCCCACGCTGTACAGTAAAATATCATACCTGACGATGACTTTAACAGGATTGGCAGAAACGTCAAGACCACTCACGTGACACTTTCCGTGTCACGTCCTATTAACAGGGTATCATACATGGTGGCTTTTGGGAGGAAGGCTCAAATCCTCTACAGCGTTCTGTAAGAAGATACAACATTACTTTTAGGGATATTAAGCTCTCATTTCTTCATAGACATGCATGACTATTTTCCGTCAGATGTCTGCGAGGAAAATAAGTTACCTTAAAATACCATTGTGCGCCGGAAGTGATTAAGAGCAACGCTTATTCCAATGACAGATGTGAATTTTCCTACGTGTCTAATACAGTATGGAGTGCACATTTGCGGCGAGTAGCTATAAATAACGCCACAGCAACCCCACTTCCACACTGTACGCAAATTTCCAGCAGTTCGGCGTGTATCTCTCGGACGTATCAATCGCTTTAAGCGAGAGTGCGAATTAAATTTCCCAGTCTCCGTCGAGCGGCGGCGCCTTCGGAGGGTCGGCCCTCCCTTGACGCCGCTAGAAACAAAAACCGACGGCGGCGGGGCTTCCCCGCGCAGGCTGGGCCACTTAGGCGAGATTAAAGCCCCGCGCTGCCATCCGTCTGGCGATCCCGCCGTCCGTCTCGTATGCAAAGTCTGGCAGCCTCTTTCTCCGGGTCCCACTTCTTGCGCTCTCCCGGAACGGGATGCGACATTCCTCACCGTCACACTCTCCCTGCCTCATCCCTCTCATTTCACTTCCTTTGCCCTTTTCTCCCCCCCCCCCCTCCCATTTCCCACCCCCTCCACACCTTTCCGCAACACTCTCACACTTTTTTTTTTTACCCCTGCCGTACTCAGAAAACAGGCGCGGAGAGCTTCGCACGAGGCGCTAGCTGAACGACTCTTCATGAAATTCAAAACAGACAGCTCTCAGCTGAATTACTATGCACAAATCCTGAGTGCCCTCCCCCACCACCACTAGTCGGAGTTTTCCTACTTTAGTTTCGTCTCCTTTTTTTTTTCTCTACTCCCTATGTTCTTGCGCCCCCAGCTCCACATCTTACAGCGACGCCTCCCACGCGTCACACTTCATTTCCGACGCCGACGGCCAGTTTTTTTTTTCTTTTCCTCCTCCTACACCGCGCCTGCCAGTGCCCGCGTCGTCTCCACCCTCCGCCACTCACCTATCGCAGCTGTCTATGCAAGACGCTGCCAGCCCGCCTCCATCAGCAGACATTTAAATTCAAGGCGTGGCCCGCAATTTTTTTTTTCTCTCTTTTTGTCTGGGGGGGATTCCCCTAGCTCTCGCAGCGACTTCGCGGGGATTCACAGCAGTGTGCGCGCGTATGTGCGTAGTTGAGCGCAGGCCTACCAATATAAGGGAGCGAAGGAAATAAAGAAAGCAAAACAGGGAGCCAAAGAGAGCTAGGAGGGGGCCACCGTGCACTAACTTACTCGCAAAAGACTTGCCAGTTTCCGCCCCTGCCTGCGGGAGGTGTAGTTACCATCTGAAGTGCAGGCGGTGCGGAACATCAGCGGGGCTGAGAGTTTAAAGAACCGGTAAATACATGAGGACTAAAGTCCAACTGGTGGCAGGGAGAGGCCACGTCCCTCCCTCCCCTCAAATCACTGACACTACCTCGCCTCCAATCCTCTGTCACTTCTTTCCTGCTCTGGAGGCAAGAGATAAGATGCATACAGAAGAGATGGGGAAGATTACATTTTAACGTCTTAGCAATGGCAGCACCATTAGAGAAAGAACAGTCCACTTCTCTTGTTTTGTGGTTAGCATCGCTGGCTCCTAAAGTCAGAGTATCGGGTTAGATTCTCAACACAATTCTAAATTTCCTGCGGAGAGAAGGCTTCAAACGATGTCGATTCCGCCTCGTCATGTCGAATGAGGGGCCGCCTGACAAAATACGACGCGATACTGATAACAAAAAATGCCTAATTGCTTACACGAGGTTGGCAGCCAAACGAGGTAAGTGGCGATCTAAGAGTTTCCGTTCGAAGGCCGTATTGTCCAAAATCCGTATGCCAATGAGGCAAAATCGCCGTGAACACTGAGGCAATCATCCAACCGGCGCACCAGGCTGAAGACACCAGATTGGTTAAACCTCGGTCCTGCTGCGTGAAGAAGTCCATAACTGCCTGATGCCAATCCTCGTCCGACGAGAATGGTCGACCTTTCAAGGCCTTTTTCGGAGATCTAAGGCGTGATAATCGCATGGGGAGAGACCAGGACTATAGGGCGTACCTTTGGCGTTACGACATTTGCGACATGGAGACGTGATTTACCATGAAGCACCAGTACACCCTGTCGCACAGCATTTCACAGCGGTATTTTTCGACAGACCTCCTGACCCCTAACACATTATTCATTCTACGACGGGTATTTAGCGGTATTTCTCCTCCGGTAGTCAAGAAAAGAATAGCAGCACGTTGCTCCTGTCTGGACATATTTGTTAATAACGTCACCGTAGTTCACGTTTCCGCATTTGCCGCACGCACGTTGCAAAGACACAAATGCCACCCTAATCCTATGCCAGCATGTCGATGCTTATATACCAGCATCGGATTCGAGCTAGGTTGCATACACGCTGCAGTAGCGGCCTCAAACAGAAACTTTTTTGACCGCCTCTTATACATTATTACCAGCTTAACTGTAGACAATACTGCGACGGCTACGCAACGCTTAACAAACTCATCAGATACAGGAGGAGTATGGTTCATTTCCAAAGCCTGCCGTTTAAATTTAAGTTTTGTGGTTTCTGTAAACAATATAGAGAGATTTTTAAACCCCTGTTGACGGTACTCCAACTGTTGATCAAGGTGCGACAGTAACTAAGCTACCAAATATCAGAGAACAGAGCCTCTGGAAGAAGAGGGTTAGAATAAGATGAATTGTGTAAGCCAACAATATTGTGAGTGCCATTAAAAGGATGCTTGTACTATGTTGCTCATTGCATTACCGATAACTGCGTCGTGTCCATGTCATTCTCAATGGAGAGAAGTCTTCCGAAGTAAGAGTGACTTCACGTGTGCCGCAGGGGAGTGTCGTAGGACTGTTGCTAATCACACTATATATAGATGACCTTGTGGATAACATCAGAAGTTCACTGAGGCTTTTTGCGGATGATGCTGTAGTATATCGAAAGGTTGTAACAATGGAAAATTGTACTGAAATGAAGGAGGATCTGCAACGAATGGATGCATGGTGCAGGGAACGGCAATTGATTCTCAATGTAGACAAGTGTAATGTGCTGCGAATATATAGAAAGAAAGATCCTTTATCATTTGGCTACAATATAGCCGGTCGGCAACTGGAAGCAGTTAATTCCGTGAATTATCTGGGAGTAGGCATTAGGAGTGATTTAAAATGGAATGATCATATAAAGTTGATCATTGGTAAAGAAGATGCCAGACTGAGATTCATTGGAAGAATCCTAAGGAATGCAGTCCGAAAACAAAGGAAGTAGGTTACAGTACACCTGTTCGCCCACTGCTTGAATACTGCTCACCGGTGTGGGATCCGTACCAGATAGTGTTGATAGAAGAGATAGAGAAGATCCAACGCAGAGCAGCGCGCTTCGTTACAGGATCATTTAGTAATCGTGAAAGCTTTACGGAGATGACAGATAAACTCCAATGGAAGACTCTGCAAGAGAAACGCTCAGTAGCACGGTACGGGCTTTTGTTGAAGTTTCGAGAACATACCTTCACCGAGCAGGCAAGCACTTTACTGTTCCCTCCTACGTATATCTCGCGAAGAGACCATGAGGATAAAATCGGAGAGATTAGAGCCCACACAGAGGCATACCGACAATCTTTCTTTCCACGAACAGTACGAGACTGGAATAGAAGGGAGAACCGATAGAAGTGCTCAAGGTACCCTCCGCCACACACCGTCTGGTGGCTTGCGGAGTATGGATGTAGATGTAAATTACGAGTTACTGTACTTTACAAAGGATCAAGAATGCCCTATTTCTAGAACACCGATCGTTCACGACACTCAGAGGAGCTTTTACGATTGTGAATCACACCCAAATGAGTCAAATGGTAGCGTTCGGCAGTCCACTTTCCCCCTGTTTTCGTGCGGTTTTTTCTTTCGAGAAATATAATTATGAGTGTACGGGGTGTACAAACCGCTGACGACTACAACCATTTTCTTCCAACTAGCTTATATACTAACTTCGTCACAACGAGATCAATGAGTTTCAAAATTCAGAAACGTACGATGAAAAAATGCCAAAAAACGCCGAACTACACAGTGTACTTTCGGCGAGAGACAGTCGCTGTTACTCAAACCGTAGACAGTCGCTTCTGGTCTGTCGAGCATGCACCTCCGTCCCGAACCCGTTGATGAATGACCAGGATCCGCCGATATACGCCCCACACGAAGGGACTCGGCCTCTAGGCAGACCTGAGAGAGAGGCCAGACCTGAGAGACTACATGAGAAAGGAGGCGGTCTGCACTTTGGTAGAAAACGACGGGCCTTAGATTGGCGGGCCAGATACGTCAAAAACATCCAATGGAGTGACCCTCAGTTTTGCCCCATCCCAGAAATCCGCTTGCATGTGGGCAGGTGTTGTGAAGTTTACCGTGTACATTTCGCTTTTTCTGCTTTCTGATAGACACCTGAATCCCACTCCACCACCGTCGTGTCCCTCGTGGCGTAGTCTGCTCTCCACCTACTTTACTGTGCTTGCATGTTCCCTCAAATTATCCTTCATCAATGTCGCACCTTTCTCATTATCATCGTCAATAAATTTAACAACGCTCACAGGTGCTTGTGCACTGGTGTTCGCATAGACAATTTCGGAGATCATTTGTTATGCTCGCACTTTGAGCTGGAGCGTGTCTGTACGTACTGACACAGATCACGTTAGCTGCCGCTATGGCTGTATCTACGGTTCGCTCTCCAGAGTCTAATACCTGTGTTTGGGAAGACAATATCTCTGTGAGGAACAATGGAGGAGGAGGGCCCAGCTATTACAACCACGAAAACTGCGATAAGGCTTTGCGCTGGAATTTATACTCTCGAGAAAGCGTCACGTCCGAGCGGTCAGAAAGCGTGTCTCGGACACAGGCTGACCTCCCCGGGGCGCGTACGGCGGCGCAGGTCAGACGGATCAGCTGACCGTGGAGTAGGTGCCAATTGTGAGGCGGGCCGGGGCTCAACTCTGACCTTTGGTGCGGCTCAAATGTCAGGCCGTGCCGAGGCGTGGGAGGGAAGAGAGAGGGGGCAGGTGAGGTGCAAGTGTCAGAGCCCAAAATTCACACGGTGCCCGCCGTCGCCGCCCGAGTGGACGGAGGTATCGGCCAATCTGTGGCTCACAGCTCAGTCGTTCCGAGTTTTTATGCCGACTCATCTTAGAAGAAAGATTAAGGAAAGGCAAACCGACGTTTCTAGCAATTGTAAACTCAGAAAGAGCTTTTGACAATGTTGACTGGAATACTCTCCTTCACATTCTGAAGGTGGCAGGGGTCCAATACAGGGAGCGAAAGGCTATTCACAATTTGTACAGAAACCAGATGGCAGTTATAGGAGTCGAGGGACATGAAAGGGAATCAGTGGTTGGGAAGGGAGTGAGACAGGGTTGTAGCCTCTCCCCGATGTTATTCAATCTGCATATTGAGCAAGCAGTAAAGGAAACAAAAGAAAAGTTCGGAGTAGGTATTAAAATCCATGGAGAAGAAATAGAAACTTTGAGGTTCGCCGATGACATTGTCATTCTGTCAGAGACAGCAAAGGACTTGGATGAACAGTTGAACGGAATGGACAGTGTCTTGAAAGGAGGATATAAGATGAACATCAACAAAAGCAAAACAAGGATAATGGAATGTAGTCGAATTAAGTCGGGTGAGGCTGAAGGAATTAGATTAGGAAATGAGACACTTAAAGTAGTAAAGGAGTTTTGCTATTTGGGGAGCAAAATAACTGATGATGGTCGAAGTAGAGAGGACATAAAATGTAGACTGGCAATGGCAAGGAAAGCGTTTCTGAAGAAGAGAAATTTGTTAATATCGAGTATAGATTTAAGTGTCAGGAAGTCGTTTTTGAAAGTATTTGTATGGAGTGTAGCCATGTATGGAAGCGAAACATGGACGATAAATAGTTTGGACAAGAAGAGAATAGAAGTTTTCGAAATGTGGTGCTACAGAAGAGTGCTGATGATTAGATGGGTAGGTTACATAACTAATGAGGAGGTATTGAATAGAATTGGGGAGAAGAGGAGTTTGTGGCACAACTTGACCAAAAGAAGGGATCGGTTGGTAGGACATGTTCTGAGGCATCAAGGAATCACCAATTTAGTACTGGAGGGCAACGTGGAGGGTAAAAATCGTAGAGGGAGACTAAGAGATGAATATACTAAGCAGACTCAGAAGGAAGTAGGCTGCAGTAGGTACTGGGAGATGAAGAAACTTGCACAGGATAGAGTAGCATGGAACGCTGCATCAAACCATTCTCAGGACTGAAGACAACAACAACAACAACAACAACAACAACAACTAGTGAAGGGATATCATTTTCTCACACACATGAAGTACTTATAAACTGATGAATAGTGCGTTTAAGTGCCCGGTTCTGTTGCGCATTTGGGTAGTGCAGCTAGGCAGTAAACTGGCCAATACACCAGCAGATCCCGTTGAGTCTCTACTCGTTTATTTTCTAACATACGTATTACGTGCACTACCCAAACACATCTTAGGCGATCATTTAACTCTACATGAGCTCAAATGGCGAGCTCTAAAACTACATTATCCACCTGGAGTGTTCAAAAAATAGTTCAAATGGCTCTGAGCACTATGGGACTTAACTTCTGAGGTCATCAGTCCCTGGACTTAGAAACTACTTAAGCCTAACTAACCTAAGGACATCACACACATCCATGCCCGAGGCAGGATTCCAACCTGCGACCGTAGCCGTCGCGCGGTTCCACACTGAGGCGCCTAGAACCGCTCGGCCACTTCGGCCGGCTCGTGGAGTGTGTTTATGTTGCTGTTGTGATCTTCAGTCCAAAGACTGGTTTGATGTAGCTCTCCACACTACTCTGCCATGTGCAAGCGTTGTCACCTGAGAATAATTACTGCACCCTACATCCATTTGAATTCACTTACTGTGTTCATTGCTGTACCTCCCTGCACCGTTTTTTTTTTATGTTCTACACTGTCCCCATCCAATTAAGGTATCATTTCACACTCCGACCCGTAGAATGCCAATTTCGTTTCTTCCCGATGACCATTCCTCCTGAGCTGTATCCCCCTAGAGTTCTCATTAGGGAACTATTTTATCTCCGGAATGTTTTACCCAAGTGGATGTCACCGTTGTGTAACTCTACAGAAGAACTGCGTGCCCACAGGTAAAGTTTGCTAATGTTAGGAGGACAGGCTGTCCCACCTGCAACTAATTAAGCGGCTGTCGTCGCCAAACCGACTGTTTACGGCTCCGATGTCATGCTCTGCATTTCGTGGGACCAGCTCGGCGTCGTGTACTATGAGGTGTTGAAACCAAGTGAAACAATCAGAGGTTATCGCTATCGAACGCAGTTAATGCGTCTGAGCAGAGCATTAAAAGACAAACGGCCGCAATACAGCGAGAGGCACGATAAAGTGATTTTGCAGCACGACAACGCTCGACCCCACGTTGCAAAAGATGTCAAAACGTGCACGGAAACACTAAAATGGGAAGTCCTCCCCCACCCGCCGTATTCTCCAGACACTGCTCCTTCTGACTATCACCCGTTTAGATCAATGGCACATGGCCTGGCTGACCAAAACTTCCGATCTCATGAAGAAGTCACAAATGGGATCGATTCGTCGATCGCTTCAAAAGATGAACAATTTTTTTGACGCGATTTTCGTACACTGCCCAAAAGATGGGAGAAAGTAGTGGCCAGCGACGGAAAATACTTTCAATGATACATGTCTAACCAATTTGTTTCATTAAAGCCTCAAATGTTGGGGAAAAACGGCGGAAGCAAAGTTGTACATCTTGTAGTAAAACTCAGAAATGCCCACAGTGGAACAATAGTAGAAGCATTAACACACCTGTAGTACTCGTAAATAACAAGATAAACTGCAGTAATTTTAATGTAAATGTAAATTTAGGACCCACTAATGTAGATAGGTAGTGGGGTAACATGTATCATTGTAGTGTTCTGAATAGTACCACTGACGTTATCTTCCATCCCTCCACTTCCACCCTTTCTTGGTTAATTCGCGAACTGTGGACCGAATGTCGGTAAGCCTCTGGAAGAGCTACTATAGTTTCTCTGGTTTTTTCCCCCGTCGTGTTTACTTCGCGACACTTGTGTAGGTGCGACTGTACAACGGATGCCTCGAGATCACAGATGGAACCTCTCGGTTATTTTCTGCTCCAGGAAAGCTGCGAGTGCAATGACGTTCCATTGACTTCCCGGTGGTCGCTATGGATTGGGTGCAGACTGTCACCATAAGCAGTCGTACAGGCAGAGATCTGTAAGACCTGGAGATCCTGCCAAAGTGTGTCCAGCTGAGATGCAGGAGTTCCACAGCACACGTTTATGTGCGTGTTTGTCTGTGTTTGGCGGTAGCGCGACCGGCCCCGGGGACATGTGTCGCTGTACGTGCATGCTGACAGTCAGCGGGCCGGCTCGCGCTGCGTTATGCATGCGCCGCGGCGTCCATCTGTATGCTGAGCGGCGTCGCGACGCCCTTGTAGCCGCGCCGTTGACACGTGTTATCCCGCAAGTGTGCAACTCACCACGTGAAACAAAACGCGAAGCCGCCTGTTCCAAGATAGCTAGTTCGCCGTCCCCGATAACTTGATCTATATCTGCATCCACATAGGAAACTCCGCAAGCCACTGGACAAAGCGTGGCGAAGAATACTTCGATCCAGTATTATCGATGTTTTGATCTGTTTCTTTTCGTTGATGAATTATTCTCTGGTTATCAGCCGAGTCGTGGCACCGTTTTGTCGCAACGTTTCGACGTGTTTCCGACTCGTCATCTTCAGGTGCGCTTTATCGTCCGAACAAGACACAGCCAGGAAAAAGCACCACAGGCGCAAACTTGCGCGACTTCCACCAGCGCAACGTTCGGCGCTGAGGATGAAGATATTGACTTAATCTCGGCCAATTCCCGGCCAAGTACAATTCGCCAAGGACCGGACGACAACGGACAGAAGTCTATTCGTAAGGTAGAACAGCAGCTCTCGCCCACTTATTTATAGGTCATCGTCCGGGCCTGACTTAGACAGGGAACGTCGTTTAGTAAGCTCTTTAGAAGTGAACAGCCACTTGTTGTAAAATTGCATTTCCTACGTACGGTGAAGTTTGCCTACGCTTATTTGCACTTAGCCATTGAGGGCCTCTTTTGTGTTATATTGCAAGCAGTGTTGTAGACTTCAATATTCAACTAGTATCAAAACCATCTAACTCATTTGTGTGACTTTCTTACTAATTGTTGCAGTGTTATAGAACCTTCGTGCTCCTATCCTGTTACCTCAGCCTGGGGCATAGTTGTGTAGCGGTGTACTGCACTAGAAACTATTTCACAAACTCACAAACTCGGCCTACTGTAACAGTGGCAACTCGGCCTCCACAGCAGTAGCGACGATGCCTTTACAAAACTGGGTACGAGGGTTCACAAAAGTGGTGACGAGGGTTTACGAAAAGGTGAGGAAGATGTTTAACACTAATCTTGTAATGTGGTACTACAGTGTCCGAATGGCCTGAAGATGACGAGTATAAAATTCGTAGAAACGTACCGACAACACGAACGCCACAATTCGGCAGATAATCCGAGAACATTCCATCAACGAAATTCGCCGAGGAAGCCTGCATTCCCATACATTCCATTTCTGTATTTAAGAAGAGAAAAACTTCCATCTATTTACATCCGTACCAGTCCTAATGTCTGTTACCTTATTCTTATGAAACCTCTGTGAGATACGAGATTTTGGCACCAGAATAGACAGTCTTCTTCGATTATAGCTTCTGGAGGTTTACCCAACACGATCTTCGCGAAGACTATGACGCTTTTGTTTCAAGTTCCCCAAGTATTTTGTTACACTTCGAATTTGAACTACTCCCAACTGTTACACGCTTAGCAGCGGGCTATGAATTCGTTCGACGTCTGTTGCCACGCCGACCTGATGGGCAATCCAAACACTGATATAGTATCCTATCTATCGCACTACCGTCGTCTGTGCGATTCCCTGTACGTATGCAACGAATTTTCCCAGAACCCTCGCAACAAATGTAAGCCTTCCATTCGAGTTAGCCTGGCTCAGTGAACCGCTGGAAGTCTTTCGATTTTACACCACTTCGTCAAAGTGCACGTCCTTAACCAGAACCAGTTATCCGCCGGAGAAAGGGAACCTAGAGCTTACCGCGGATCCGAACCACGTGTCATTTCTGGCTAATATTCACATCATTACGACAGGGAGTCTAGGTTATAGGCAGAATGAAAAATCCGTGGTCCGACCAGTATTCAAACTCCTGACCTTTCGGTTGCCAGGTACGCTATTTACATCTAGAGCAAAAGGTCAGATTTCTTTAATGCTGGTTTAAGTGATGGTCCCGTTTCATATCGGTTGCTAGTATTATGCCCAAGAAAACAAGTCACATTACTCCTAAATACTTATACGGCGTGACTGGGCGACGTTAATTACTTCAAGTGGAAATTGTCTCTTAATGTTTCCGCAGTTCCGTGCTATCGTCGAACGATGACTTTTCCTGTACACAAAACCACGATTTGCGAAGAATGTTGTAGCTCTGTTGATCCCGTCCGATAAAACAGGATAGGCAAGGTAAATCTGGCGCGGAAAATACACTCCTGGAAATGGAAAAAAGAACACATTGACACCGGTGTGTCAGACCCACCATACTTGCTCCGGACACTGCGAGAGGGCTGTACAAGCAATGATCACACGCACGGCACAGCGGACACACCAGGAACCGCGGTGTTGGCCGTCGAATGGCGCTAGCTGCGCAGCATTTGTGCACCGCCGCCGTCAGTGTCAGCCAGTTTGCCGTGGCATACGGAGCTCCATCGCAGTCTTTAACACTGGTAGCATGCCACGACAGCGTGGACGTGAACCGTATGTGCAGTTGACGGACTTTGAGCGAGGGCGTATAGTGGGCATGCGGGAGGCCGGGTGGACGTACCGCCCAATTGCTCAACACGTGGGGCGTGAAGTCTCCACAGTACATCGATGTTGTCGCCAGTGGTCGGCGGAAGGTGCACGTGCCCGTCGACCTGGAACCGGACC
Organism: Schistocerca serialis cubense; assembly: GCF_023864345.2. Lineage (NCBI taxonomy): Eukaryota > Metazoa > Arthropoda > Insecta > Orthoptera > Acrididae > Schistocerca > Schistocerca serialis. The sequence continues at coordinate 65,234,191 of NC_064649.1, read as the reverse complement.
GCAGCGACGCACGGATGCACGCCAAGACCGTAGGATCCTACGCAGTGCCGTAGGGGACCGCACCGCCACTTCCCAGCAAATTAGGGACACTGTTGCTCCTGGGGTATCGGCGAGGACCATTCGCAACCGTCTCCATGAAGCTGGGCTACGGTCCCGCACACCGTTAGGCCGTCTTCCGCTCACGCACCAACATCGTGCAGCCCGCCTCCAGTGGTGTCGCGACAGGCGTGAATGGAGGGACGAATGGAGACGTGTTGTCTTCAGCGATGAGAGTCGCTTCTGCCTTGGTGCCAATGATGGTCGTATGCGTGTTTGGCGCCGTGCAGGTGAGCGCCACAATCAGGACTGCATACGACCGAGGCACACAGGGCCAACACCCGGCATCATGGTGTGGGGAGCGATCTCCTACACTGGCCGTACACCACTGGTGATCGTCGAGGGGACACTGAATAGTGCACGGTACATCCAAACCGTCATCGAACCCATCGTTCTACCATTCCTAGATCGGCAAGGGAACTTGCTGTTCCAACAGGACAAAGCACGTCCGCATGTAACCCGTGCCACCCAACGTGCTCTAGAAGGTGTAAGTCAACTACCCTGGCCAGCAAGATCTCCGGATCTGTCCCCCATTGAGCATGTTTGGGACTGGATGAAGCGTCGTCTCACGCTGTCTGCACGTCCAGCACGAACGCTGGTCCAACTGAGGCGCCAGGTGGAAATGGCATGGCAAGCCGTTCCACAGGACTACATCCAGCATCTCTACGATCGTCTCCATGGGAGAATAGCAGCCTGCATTGCTGCGAAAAGTGGATATACACTGTACTAGTGCCGACATTGTGCATGCTCTGTTGCCTGTGTCTATGTGCCTGTGGTTCTGTCAGTGTGATCTATCTGACCCCAGGAATGTGTCAATAAAGTTTCCCCTTCCTGGGACAATGAATTCACGGTGTTCTTATTTCAATTTCCAGGAGTGTATATCACGCACCCTAAGATAGGCAACACTTCTTACATCCGCTACCCTGTATGCAGATGATGTAAGTTGTGTTGCCTATCTTGAGGGGCATGAAATATTTTGCGGCCAGTGCCTCTTGCCTAAGCTATTTATAAGAAAGATAAGAGATTCTGTTACGCTTTCTTGGGCCACGCTTCATGTCACATTTCATTTCTGTGGAACATTCGCCGTCCAGAAGAATGTCTGCTGTTCCTCCTGTTGACAGTTGCGCGACTCCCTGATGTGAAAGCCAGATGACTCGTTATGTCTGAATATAGAGTAGGTAGCATTAGTAGGTGCAGGCGCATTGGAGCTAAAAGTGCGCTCTAAACCTCTGTATACGCACGTAAATAGCGTAGAAGGAAGAAAGATAGGCCACTACTATGAATTCAGTTAATGAAACACCTTAACAGAGTCAACTATACTCTCACTGCACGGCATTCCTTCGCCAACTAACATACGTCTAAGAGACGTGACTGACAATCAACGCCTCGAAGAAAGAATTCCGAGGTAGCCACTTGCTGTGTTCTCCTCGTTAGTTACTTTAAGAAATCAGGGTCATGAGGAAGGTAGCAAGTGAGTATACCTTGGGATTCGTGCAAGGCCTTGTCGATCATTTCTTCCAGTTCCCAGTACCCACGAGACCGGTCACCCAGCACAGTATGTATCTCACCAGCTGTCGACAGAGTGTGTCCTTGCGAAAACACGACTGGAAAAAGAGAGAAAAGGATTGTATTGAGTTACGCCGCGAGTACGGCGGGACAAAAAATCGGATCATGTGTGGCGTCTGAGAAGAGGAACGTGGTTTGTATGTGGGGCTGTGGAACCTGCGACTTTCTGCGGCTCCGTGGTGCCATGTATCTACGGCTAAGCCGAGACACACGTTCGCATAATTTGAGCCAGCGAGCGAAGTTTCTGGGGAATCGGGTTATGGCACTTGCTGGGTTCTCCTCATTGGTTTTTAAGTAATGAGGAGGTGGGTCATTTAAAAAAGCAGCAGGTGAGTATACATAGTGTTGTGTACATAGTTCCGCGTAGTCAGCGCGTACACAACTTTCCCACTAGAGCGCGCCCCGCTAAGCACAACAGCGCAGGAGCAGCGCTCGTCCGTCTCCGCACTACGAGATGGCGCTGCCTTAGAGACGGACCAAATTCTGCTTTCGCCGATCCGCGTATTAATATGTAACGCAGCCAATGAGATTGCTGCTAACATAGAACCTTTTCTCCTTGCGGATCACACTCGCGCAGTGATACCAGAACGCGCGAGGTATTATAATGAGTGTACAGACCTCCAATCAGTCAGTCTGCATTTGTCTGCACCAGTCTGTACCAGTCTGCATTAGTCTGTGCCAGTCTATAGTCAAGTTACAGTCTGCACCTAAGAAGATTATCATATTCCTGTACATAGCCTGTCAAGTATCAGAGATATGTGAGAATAAGATTAACGTACCAAGACCAAAGGAACTTCAGATTGTCAATTGTAAATAGCATCCAGAATCAAGTTACGTAATGTTTATGCTTGTTATTATTTTAATAAATATGTGTGAAAATTAATCATGTCCTATTTCAAGTACGAGGGCAGTTCAATAAGTAATGCAACACATTTTTTTTCTCGGCCAATTTTGGTTGAAAAAACCGGAAATTTCTTCTGGAATATTTTCAAACATTCCCGCTTCGTCTCGTATAGTTTCATTGACTTCCGACAGGTGGCACCGCTGTACGGAGCTGTTAAAATGGTGTCTGTAACGGATGTGCGTTGCAAACAACGGGCAGTGATCGAGTTTCTTTTGGCGGAAAACCAGGGCATCTCAGATATCCATAGGTGCTTGCAGAATGTCTACGGCGATCTGGCAGTGGACAAAAGCACGGTGAGTCGTTGGGCAAAGCGTGTGTCATCATCGCCGCAAGGTCAAGCAAGACTGTCTGATCTCCCGCGTGCGGGCCGGCCGTGCACAGCTGTGACTCCTGCAATGGCGGAGCGTGCGAACACACTCGTTCGAGATGATCGACGGATCACCATCAAACAACTCAGTGCTCAACTTGACATCTCTGTTGGTAGTGCTGTCACAATTGTTCACCAGTTGGGATATTCAAAGGTTTGTTCCCGCTGGGTCCCTCGTTGTCTAACCGAACACCATAAAGAGCAAAGGAGAACCATCTGTGCGGAATTGCTTGCTCGTCATGTGGCTGAGGGTGACAATTTCTTGTCAAAGATTGTTACAGGCGATGAAACATGGGTTCATCACTTCGAACCTGAAACAAAACGGCAATCAATGGAGTGGCGCCACACCCACTCCCCTACCAAGAAAAAGTTTAAAGCCATACCCTCAGCCGGTAAAGTCATGGTTACAGTCTTCTGGGACGAAGGGGTTATTCTGTTCGATGTCCTTCCCCATGGTCAAACGATCAACTCTGAAGTGTATTGTGCTACTCTTCAGAAATTGAAGAAACGACTTCAGCGTGTTCGTAGGCACAAAAATCTGAACGAACTTCTCCTTCTTCATGACAACGCAAGACCTCACACAAGTCTTCGCACCCGAGAGGAGCTCACAAAACTTCAGTGGACTGTTCTTCCTCATGCACCCTACAGCCCCGATCTCGCACCGTCGGATTTCCATATGTTTGGCCCAATGAAGGACGCAATCCGTGGGAGGCACTACGCAGATGATGAAGAAGTTATTGATGCAGTACGACGTAGGCTCCGACATCGACCAGTGGAATGGTACCGTGCAGGCATACAGACCCTCATTTCAAGGTGGCGTAAGGCCGTAGCATTGAATGGCGATTACGTTGAAAAATAGTGTTGTGTAGCTAAAAAATTGGGGAATAACCTGGTGTATTTCAATGCTGAATAAAACAACCCCTGTTTCAAAAAAAAAATGTGTTGCATTACTTATTGAACTGCCCCCGTAAGTCACCGTGAATCTGCTACTCTAAGCGTGCAAGTGGCATTTCTATCGTCTGACCTAACGGCAGAAGAAAAACACGCCACGATAAGACCACGAGACATATTACTGACACTCGCCTACTTCGTTAGAGCGACAAGTCAAATAATCTGATGGTGTGTGTACCGACGGTCTTACAGTACGCACACCACACATGGTCACTTTGTGTTCCCTAGAGGGCTTTCTTACTTCGATCGTTTCTTCCAGTTCCCACAAGCCAGGTCACCCGGCACAGTATATATCTCACCAGCTGTTGACGGAGTGTGCCCTTGCGTAAACATGACTGGGAAAGAGAGGAAAGGAGTACAGTGAGTTACGCTGCGAGTACGGCTGGACAAAAATCGAGATAATGTGTGGCGTGCGGAAAGAGGAATGTGGTGGTGGTGGCGGTGCGTGGAGCCTGCGGCTTTCTGCGGCTCTGTGGCGGACGGCCGGGCTTGTTTGCGAATTCTCGCCGGCGGTAGCGGGCGTGGCCCAGCGAGGCCCGGCGCTTATATCTGCAGGATTTGCGCAGCGCGCGCCCGGCCGCAAGGCACTAAATCAGCCCTCTGGCTGGCTGGCGAGAGAGCGAGAGAGAGAGAGAGCGGGGAGCAGAGAGGAGAGGAGAGGACCGGGGGAGGAACGGAGGAGAGAGGGCGGAGGACAAAGAGGGCGGCGCCGGGTTTTGCCTAGGTGGGGCCGCGGGCTGTCCTCGCCGGAACTTTGATCTGTGGGATTACGCTCCGGCCAGCCACTGTGCGCTGAGCTGCGTTATGACCGCCGCATTGTTGGCCCGCGACCGCAGCCCGTGCGTGCGTGCGTGCGTGCGCGGCAATACGGTGGCGCCCTGCCGCGCGGTGCCCACATTGCGTAGGTGCGTACCGGTGCGTGGCCGGCGACGCCCCCGGCGAGCACTCGCTCCGCAGCCGTCGTCGCCTGCCCTGGAAAACCCAGGAAGTTCCAAATAGGTTCATCCCATTCCACAAGACGGTCTTATCGGGACGGCTAGCTAGTCCGGGAATATTTCAGGGTTTCGGTTCAACAGTGCGGAGCTGAATTTCCCTTTCTTTTTGAACTACACATCGAGCAGTGTTTTCTCATATTAGATCCGATTAGATTAATACTTGTTCCAAAGATCATTAATACGACACTTCGTAATGATACGGAACGTGTCAGTTTCACAAAACGTTTCTTTGTATAAAACTTTCTCGGACTTCTTGCCACGTCAATCCATTGTAAAACCTCGAGCTTTCGACGACCTCAATCGTCTTCGTCAGGGGAAAGTGACTGCTGCTTCTGACGAAGACTGTGGAATTACCAGAATGAGATTTTCACTCTGTAGCGCAGTGTTCGCTGATATGAAACTTCCTGGCTGATTAAAACTGTGTGCCGGACCGAGACTCGAACTCAGGACCTTTGCCTTTTCGCGGGAAAGTGCTCTACCATCTGAGCTACCCAAGCACGACTCACGCCCCGTCCTCACAGCTTTACTTCTGCCAGTACCTCGTCTCCTACCTTCCAAACTTTACAGAAGCTCTCCTGCGAACCTTGCAGAACTAGCACTCCTGAAAGAAAGGATACTACGGAGACATGACTTAGCCACAGCCTGGGGGATGTTTCCAGAATGAGACTGTCACTCTGCAGCGGTGTGCGCTGATGGTAGAGCACTTGCCCGCGAAAGGCAAAGGTCCTGAGTTCCAGTCTCGGTCCGGCACACAGTTTTAATCTGCCAGGAAGTTTCACTATGGAGTTAATCGCAAAAAGCTCGACGTGGCAAGAAGCCCGAGAGTATATTATACAATAGTTCTGTCACAGAAGATTTCGTTCACAATTTGTTTCTTTACACGAGGTAATTCAACTTTTTTTAAAAGTAATTGTGAAATTATTAATTTATATCTAGATATTCGTCTACTGTGCGCAAGGGGGCTGTCATTCAGAAATACTTTTGATTGGTTTTTAAATGCTAGTTGGCTGTCTGTCGGACTTTTGATGCTATTTGATAAGTGACCAAAGACTTTTTTGGTAGAATAATTCACTGCTTTTCACTCCTTTGTGCGCCAAATTTAGATTTAACCCAGAACAGTGAAGATCGCCCTCTCAGGGCGTTTATATATATTAAGCTACATGACTATTCCTAGCTCCTTCAATAAATCTCTGCAAGATGATCTTGGATGACCTCCAGCTATTATTCTGAGCCGGCCGGCGTGACCGAGCGGTTCTAAGCGCTTCAGTCTGGAACCGCGCGACCGCTACGGTCGCAGGTTCGAATCCTGCCTCGGGCATGGATGTGTGTGATGTCCTTAGGTTAGATAGGTTTAAGTAGTTCTAAGTTCTAGGGGACTGATGACCTCAGATGTTAAGTCCCCTAGTGGTCAGAGCCATCATTCTGACTGCACGCTTTTGTGCGATGAATACTTTTTTCCTCAATGATGAGTGACACCAAAATATAACGCCACACGACATCAGAAATAGAAGTAGGCAAGGGAATTTAATCTACTGATGTGTTTATCGCCAGAATTTGCGATAACCCTAACAGCAGAAGTGTCTGATCTCAAACGTTTCAGCAGATCAGCAGTGAGTTTCTTCAAATGCAATCTCTCGTCAATCCACACACCCAAAAGTTTTCACTATTCTGCCTTAGAAACACACTTAACTTCCATGTCTATATTTGTTAATGGTGTTATTTCATTTACTGTGCTGAACAGTACACACTGGCTTCTCAAAATTTTAATGAAAGCCCAAGTTGTAGAGTACAACTTAATAATTTTGTGGAATACGTCATTTCCAATTTCCTCAGCTAATTCTTGTTTGCTGGGAGTGAATGCTATACTAGCATTATCAGGAAAAAGGACTAGCTATGTATCTTCCTGAACGCAGAGTGCCTAGTGATTGCCGTATATTAAAAAGGATAACGGACCCAAGACTGACCACTGTGGGACCCCACTTTTGATACCTTCACAGATTGAGGAATCTGTTGATTTTTATCTACAATGCGTTATGACATTGTCAATGGTCCATATTTCTTCTTAACCTATGGCTACGTAAGCGTATAGTTGAAGCGTGTATCTCTTCACTTCGCCTACAAGGAGACAATCGAACGAATGAATTAGGTGCACCAAGGAAACACGTACCGAGAACTACACGAAACAACTAATTACAACTGGTACCTATGCAATTCCTCAGTTTCTACGCGTGAACTGGAATTCACTTCTTGTAATATGAGTCTATAAAACCTTTGAGCGACGTCATTTTCGCTTTTATCCCAATAAAACAGCGACAGCTGCAAGAGAAAAGTAGAAATTAATTAAAATTTTCCAGCTTCATTCATATACGTTTTAGACTCTTATGGAGTATCTGATCAGGATGGACGAGAAAGTGGGCGTCACAAGGGTGCCGAAAATGAAGTAGTAAAATAAACACAATTTTGGTATAGTATTTCACCTCGGCGCACACTGGAGTTCGCTTGGGCTGGACTGTGAGGCCGTCTGCTACTCTAGCAAGCAATGTATTGTATGTGAGCATTGACCGACTACCTTAACAGTTACATTTAGTGTGCACGCTGATGGAAGCGGAAATTACGAAATGTAGCGCTCAATTGCTCTCTCTCTCTCTCTCTCTCTCTCCCGCGGCGTCAATAAGCTTCCGCGTCTCGCAATGTCGCAACGGACCGTGACGGGTCTCTTGCTGTGAGGGGTGGGAGCCGTTTCCATCTCTTAACGCTACTTCTCTGTCAGTGGCTGCCAAATATCTCACGGCTACTTCCTCCCCACACGTCATACCTCGATGGCAAAAAGCGGAATTTACTCCTTCCATCGGAGACTTTTAGAAGAAAGGAGGGAAGGAGGGAAAGACTGGAAGTAGATCGAAATGGCTACTTCGATGTTCGGGCAAAACAGGAGAATTAATCTGAGACCACTTAGAGTTTGTCTTTCCACTTCGGCGACTTTTCTTCTGTGATTGTCGTGGGACGAAATGAACGTCCACTGGTCCGGAAAAGGGTCTTTCATCAACAAAGATGCCGCTGTCTGTTACACCCCCGTCCCTTCTCTTCTTCGTTGAGAATAACACGCATCTTCCTTTAAGTGGAGAAGTTACAACGAGAGAGTTGAAAACATAAGGCCTTTGTCTCCGATAGATAGACATTAGCACCTAATGGAAACGGGATGGTTTTGCAATTTCGTTCGTGGAAAAATCAAATCGAAGTAGTTAAGGCTTGTTTAAAATTACTAGGCATACATTTATCAGCAGTTGCAAGAAAATGGCACTGTGCCTGTGGAGAAACATCACAGTTACACTTAATTTTTCGTTGCAGTCTATTGATGCACTGTGTTTACAACTATTATGTAGACTATTGTAGTGCAGAGGTCCCTAAGTTGTATGCACTGTGCTCAGAATGCCTAAATCCCTAATGTCACTGATTATGTAAGCAAGTGCTGGTAAATTAATGTCACTAGTGTGACTCGCGTCAACGGCCTTGCCACAGAGGTAACACCGATTCCCGTCAGATCACGAAAGTTAAGCGCTGTCGGGCTGGGCTAGCCCTTGGACGGGTGACCAACCGGTCTGCCGAGCACTGTTGGCAAGCGGGGTGCACTCAGCCCTTGTGAGGCAAACTGAGGAGCTACTTGATTGAGAAGTAGCGGCTCCTGTCTCGTAAACTGATATACGGCCGGGAGAGCGGTGTGCTGACCACATGCCCCTCCCATATCCGCATCCTGTAACGCCTGTGGGCTGAGGATGACATGACGGCCGGTCGGTACCGTTGGGCCTTCCAAGCCTGTTCGGACGGAGTTTAGGATAAGTGTGACTTATGAAGGCTGAGCGTAACAAATATAACTGACGGATTCCTCTGCACATACAATGCACGTTCTAAAATTGAACGAAACCGGTTAGCTTTATAAATATATCTACAGTAGACTGTAACAAAAAATATTAGAATAATAGTTGTTGCAGCTATATATCTCCACTCGGCATCCTGTCAAGCTTTCGTGGGCGATTATACGTGCAATAGATTGTGTGATGATCCACATCGTGAACGCTTCTTGCATCATATGCAACGAAAAACGTATGGATCCTGAAGGCGGCAACTGTATAGCCGGAACTCGCCATACATGGGCACGCTTTCTTTGATTCCGACTAAAGCAAAAGTGTACAATATATTATCATCATTATGGCATTATTGAAGGGAAGCAATGTACTTCCGCAATCAGACCATTCAAGAAGTAACTGATATTTAGTCACAAATTACAATAGGGCGTTATGCAGATAATATTTGATGCTCGGTGAATTCTTCACAGAAATGATGTAGCGCGGTATGTTCGTTCTGGAACAATGTTTCAACAAGTTTGTCACTTCGCCAGAAAGTGAGCCGTAAGATACGAGTCGAAACGTTGCTCCAAAACGAGCATTTTAATCGATTTTCCGAGATGAATTCACTCGCTGTGATTTGCCAAAAAAGCCTGCATCAAAAATGGTTCAAATGGCTCTGAGCAATATGGGACTTAACTTGTAAGGTCATCAGTCCCGTAGAACTTAGAACTACTTAAACCTAACTAACCTAAGGACATCACACACATCCATGCCCGAGGCAGGATTCGAACCTGCGACCGTAGCGGTCTCGCGGTTCCAGACTATAGCGCCTAGAACCGCCCGGCCACCCCGGCCGGCAGGCCCACATCTGTAGATATCTGAACACATTTACAATTTCCACTGTTTGTCGAGCTTGAAATTTCGATCATAACCACTAGTCGTAAATTAGTTTATTGTCGATACCCTTAATATACGACGCTGTTGCAGACGGAAGGTAACCAGCTAACAGAAAATATGTTTTTACGTACACAGTATTTCTGCGATTAAATGAAATAAAAAGTGAAAAATACTCCAATTACTTTGAAACAGCGACGATTTAGTCCTGATTCTGTTGGCGTCCTTCCGCTCATTTGCTGTTTAAATAAAGTAAATTATTATCAACTGTTAGGAGAACATATGCAGAAAGTATTGCGGAAAGTTTCACGAACGGCGTGTTTGTTTCACGATCACATTATGCACATAGGTCTCAGTATGTGGTCTCTAACATCTCCCACCCTCCACTCAACGTTTTTCAACCTCTGGAATATCATTTTCGGGTACAGCACTTAGTGAAAGTGATATTGTATATGACATTGCGAGCTTTCTCGGTGAATTTCCTTGATGAAATCTTCTCCAACAGTACCGACTTAAAACGACGTTTCAAAGAGTTTCCTACTCCTCACCTCCATGCGAGGAATTATTGGTTAGGTCTGTTTCGGATTTGTTATTCCAAACACAAATACGAGTCACATTGGAGATACGAGCTTCTGATTCCTTCCTAGGATTAATGCGTGTGTGAAATCTTATGGGACTTAACTGCTAAGGTCATTAGTTCCTAAGCTTACACACTACTGAACCTAAATCATCCTAAGGACAAACACACACGCACCCATGCCCAAGGAAGGACTCGAACCTCCGCCGGGATCAGCCGCACAGTCCATGACTGCAGCGCCTGAGACCGCTCGGCTAATCCCACGCGGCCCTAGGATTAAGATTTGCGATTTAAGTCTACATTTCCCATTACTGTACAACAACACAATTGTCTGCGGGAATATTGGGTTAACTAGCTCAGTAATTTGCGGCCAAAGAGGATTTCAAGTATCATCGCTTGATCCGGAATGAATCGCACCTCGGCAAATATGATAATTCTGTCTCAGGTTTATTAAGGAGGCAGAGCTTAAAAGCGCTGGCGCGAAGCCAGGCGGCCCTGAGCGATGCTGCCGGTTGCGTTATTAGTGCCGGCTTTGAGGCTCCTGATGACGGCCTCCTATTACTCAGCCTGAACTTCGGAATGTTTCAGATGTAAATGCCAGTTTAACTACTCCCTAACAGAACTACAAATCAGCTGCTCGATAATAACTGGTATGTAATGAGACATAAACATCTGAATACTATAATCAATTCGCGTTTCTTTCTACTCCCACCTATTACGCCCGTCCCCTTCCCCACCCAAACACACTTAAAAAAAGAAAAAAAGAAAAAGGAGAAGTCCTCAAGTCAAGATTATTGGCGAATATTAAAGAATTCAATGGTCAAGTCTGTAATGGACAGCCCTCCATGTCTTATTACTGCTGAGCACTTTTGGCGCAGAACGTAATGACAGTGCCCAGTTCGTAGAACAAAGAAGGTAGATTAATTCTGGAAAATTTAGAATGTTGTGTACGAAGGAACGGGTAATCTGTTTTACGGCCGAAATACGAGGGCTATTCGGAAAGTAAGTTCAAATTGATTGCGAAATGGAAGCCACTGAAAAAATTCGATGAGGTTTGACACAAATGTATTGGGTAGTCTCTCTAGTATGCCTCGTCGATCGCGGTACGTCGCTCTCTTCAATTGTGAGCACACAGTTATCAGGTAAAGACGTCTAGAACAACTGTGTCTCCGCCAAGTATAAGGGCCTGGTGAGAGATTTCGCCTGATCTGATGCAGCCCACATAACGTAACTGTCACGCGGTTCCTTCTTCTTGACAATTCTCGACCTCAGACTGCAGGGGCAATGGAGATGCTCTTGCAGGGTGTTCGATGAGAAGTGTTTCATCACCCACAACACAGCCCGTAGTTGGCTCCCCCTAAGTTTCATCTCAACTCAATTCTACCGCTTCCTATGGACATTTGACACACACAACGAGCCGAATAGCCCTCGTATGTAAACATCCCATCATGCCATGCGTGGCTGTACGGAGCCGTGTTTATTCCTACAAACAATAAGTGTAACCATTTCGTCTGACAGTTGACTCAGTGGTGAAAACAAGAGAGTCGACTCAGGAGGGACACAGTTAATTCCCGTGTGGCCTCCCAGATTTTAAAATTTTCTTGGTTCCCTTAATATTCAAAAGTGGATAATCCACTTCTTTGCTCATCGTTATCGAAACCGAGATCATGCTCCGTCTGAAATGAAATCGTTATCATTGACGCGTTCCCTGCGTCTGCATTTTCATTTGTATCCGTTCTCTGCAAACCTAGGTGATGTGAATCGCAGAGGGCCTCTTCTGCGTCGTGAGTCAGAGTATTCTCTGACTAATCTTTTAGAGATACTATTTTCAGCGACATAGATTCTGCTCAGAAAGGGGATCTTGTTGCGGAGTGTTCATATCTGTAAACTTCAGTTTGTCGTTTCCAGCTGTGTATGCTGACTGCATCAGGACAACGTATAGCGAGTTCCCTCATTGCTGCAGACCACATCACTCTTCTGGTGCTTAGCATATGACTCAAGTGATGTTTCCGGCGTTGCCCCAAAACCATTTTCAGGGAAGATAGTTTCGAGAGCTGCATACGCTCCGGAGCGTCCCTCCTCTTGGACAAGTGGCTTATCAGTTTTAGTCAAACCAGAGGAGTTAGCAGCAGGGTTCGTAGGAAGTCCGACATAATCGTTACGCCATGTAGCAGTTCAGATTGGTTGTGTGGGTAGCATCCACTCAACCCGAAACCTGACGAGGTAACGATAGCGCATCGAGTGACCAATTCAGACACAACGTCAATACAGCAACTTTCTACTGCAGTCTGCACAGAATGGAGAGGTGGATGCTGAAAAAGTAGGATTTTTTTTACGGTGAAGCACAACTGCACTTGTCGGGGATCTTCACGTCTCAGAACAATCGGACTTGTAGCTACTGTAGTTACACCAAGAAGTTCTGCATTGTGAAAAACAGGAGTGTGGTGGACAGTCAGTTCAACACGCATTACTGTAGTGCTCTTTTACATAAACTACAATTTTTAACAGGTAGCACATGTCAACAACGTACTACACCCTTTTTTGAGATAACAAACTAACTAAAGGCAATGCAGGCTTTGTCGGCGAATTTCACTGATGAAGCCTTCTTGGGTTACCAGCCAAGTCGTGACGTCGAGCTGTCGCGACGTCTCCTGACGAGTTTCCTACTCGCCATTTTCAAGCAAAAACCTTCGCCCGAAGACGACGAGTAGGAAAGTTGTCGAAACGTTGTCGAAAGGCGACACCAGGATTCGGCTGGAAACCCGAGAATGTTTCATCAGCTAACGAAAGGATCTAAAGCTATTTCATGCAACGTCATGCAAGGACACACACACTGCTGATGGTTATGAGATGGTATTTCGAAGTGGTTTCGGCAATAGGTACCAGCCTTTGTTCGCACGATATGGAGACTTTTGTGAGACTGATGTGGATTTTTCAGAACTCCAGCATCGATTGTTCTGCTACTTCTCCTACACAGATATATGCAGCCTTGGTACATCCGAAGAAAAAGAAAGCAATTCAGGATTGCTCTATCCGTCACGCACAGAATGCAGTTGCCAGTTGCAGACCTGATGTCCAACAACAGTATCTGAATCGATCGGTCAATACGCTACCGTCACTGTGTATGGTCTCAGTGTTGAGTTCGCCTACCTCTATGACCAATGCTGCCGACCCACCAGCTTCAAGAGTGCCAAATGGCGCAACGACTTCCTCCGACTTTTCTCCAAAACTGCTCCTAAGTCGCCCAGTTCTGTCAGAGCCGATACGCCACCGGACAAAGTCCGAGCAACTGGCCGGCGTGTCATGCGGCGATTGGAGCGCTGCCTGCTCGGTACAGTGGTCCCTGCGCAACGGCGGATACGCGGCTCTCGCGTCTTACGTGAAACACAAACCTGTACGGAGGGACGTCAGTTCCGAAACGAGAGGTGGATCTTCCACACACACACACACACACACACACACACACACACACACACACACACACACATCTCGGACTGAGCCGCACCGCGTTCGTATGTGGGGTCTGGCGGCGCTAGCTGCCGGTGGACTGACAAGGCTTTCCACTTAGAGCTCGCGGCGGGCGAGGAAACCGAGTTAGATAGGGATATGGGGAGCTTGGAGGAACAGGCGTAGCATTCGTCATCCCCCTTTCGTTTGAGAGGGAGGAGTGAGAGCAAAAGGAAAGAGCGACCACCTCTCCATGGCAACGACGCGAGACGTGCGCTCGTCTGGATTCTTTTCCTTGTTTTGACGTAGAGGGAAAACTTAAAAAACTGGCCAGCAGCGAGTAGGATTAGCATAGTGATAGTTCGGCATTGTGAAGAACAGGAGTGTGGTGGGCAGTCAGTTCAACACGCATTACTGTAGTGCTCTTTCACATAAACGACAATTTTTAACAGGTAGCACATGTCAATAACGTACTGCACCCTCTTGTCAGAGTGAGAGGTGGCATGAGCCCCCTCTCATATTTCTATCTTACGATTTTCGTCTCTAATTGCATGCGGTGAAAAGTTGCTATTCCTTCACACGCGGACTTCCCACGAAGCGTCTCTCGTCACCCGGGTGGTCCGGTGACAGGCGGGCTCTTCTGATCTGGAAAGGGTTAAGCCGACGGGTGTGAGGAAGTCGAGTGAATGCTTTGCAGACGCCGACATTGTCAAAAGACACGCCCGGGGGGGTCTGAAGTAGCGGCTGGGCTAGAGGTTCCGTTACTTCGCAGAATCTTAGCGAAAACACTTTCTGGCGGGCTATCAGCGAGGCGTGGGAATGACTTGTGTACCCAGGCAGTTGTGGCGGGAAAATTCCCGCGCTTTCTGCAAAATAGTAACTGTGATTGGCTGGCTCAGGGCATAGCTCCGTGACGTAGCAAAATCAGCGCAGAAATTGGCGCCAAGAATCTCCATTGGTGGGATGGTAGTGCTCCGGCAATGGAGTGGAATTTTCCGCCGGTTTTCGAGTTGCTGATTGGAACGTTTAACCACGGCCACTGTCGTGGGGGCGGGAATGTTGTGTGTTCGGCCTGTACGGGTGCTCTAGGTAGTCGGCTCTCGCCTTTCGGTCGAGGACGTCGAAGCAACCAGCCATAGCCTCCGGCACGCCAGATCGTGTTCTGGCAGTTAAGAAGACTGTTTGGTAATGTATTTCCGCAGCACCGGCAGATAGGGATTTTCCTAGGTGATAATCAGAGCTCAGCAGAGCGCGCCTGTTCGTCTTTTTCTAACTTTGTTCTGTCTTGAGTAGCAGCAATTAATGTTGAGTTAGCTGTGTGTTAAGATTTGAGTGGCAAGGAATTGGCTCCACATACCACTTCGTCATAAACCTCACAATCTAGTTTAGGGACAACTTCACCTTCACAGCGTTTGTTTGTGTATCCAATTTGAGCCAATTTGGTGTATTATAAATGTTTCATGTGTTTTTGTTTATTATTTTGTGTTTAATCTTAATAAATCATATTGTTATTTTGGACAGAACTTTCATTCTGTTAATCGGTAGAGCAACCCATCATTTCTCACTACGTTAATGAAACCTTCCTTTATTTAACTTATTTATCAAATTAAATTATTGCAGGTGCCAAACTCTTTTCTACACCACTTGCAGGGTTGATTACAGTCAGTTCGCGTATATTTTTTAATCCTTGTGCAACAGCAAAAGTCGGAGTTAGAATAGGGGGGGCTTAGAGCATCATTTACATGTGTAGATTCTAGAATTTAGTGTTAAATACACTGCTAGCCCCAGCACCTCGCAAGAGAACAAACTAACTAAAGGTAATGCAGGCTTTGTCGGTGAATTTCATCGATGAAACCTTCTTGGGTTAGTCGCCAAGCCGTGACGTCGTCCTGTCGCGACGTTTCCGACGAGTTTCCTACTCGCCATTTTCAAGCGAAAACGTTCGCCTGAAGATGACGAATAGGAAAGTTGTCGAAACGTTGTGGAAAGACGACACCAGGGCTCGGCTGAAAATCCTAGAAGGTTTCATCAGCTAACGAAAGGATCTAAGGCTATTTCATGCAACAGCATTCAAGGCCACACACTGCTAATGGTTATGAGACAGTATTTCGAAGCTCATCCATTCCTGCAATTCAGGTTATCGTCTTTGATACTGGCAGGCTGTCGGTCCTAGAGACTAGAAGACTTCCGAGAATGTGGTAACTTCAGTAGTATAAACTGTGACAAAATGTCAGGCAGGAGGCATGCGGCCATGATTAGAATAACCAGTAGTTCTCCATTTAGGCTGACAGGGCCGCAATGGTAAAAATCGAATATCATGGAAGTAATGACTTTATTGCTCATATGACGCGTTTCGGAATTTATCCATCATCAGTTCCTATTGCTGTAGGTAGATATGGCGTTTCAAATTGTATGTGAAACAAACATTTGCAGACTCGTTCCTGGGAAAAAGTGGTCTAACAGATGGACAGACAGACAAACAGTCTGACAACGAAAGACTAATTTTTACCTAGTCACATAATTGGAGATTTACAGTTTTCAGATTTTTTTCCTTTGATTGTAGTGTGAAATCTTGTTTGTACTGTAAGTAGGCTGTTTCTGTTTTCTTATTGGTAACGCCACGTAGCGCTCTGTATGAAAATCACTGGCTGTGGTGTGTGCAGTCTGTGGCTAGTTTGCATTGTTGTCTGCCATTGTAGTGTTGGGCAGCTGGATGTTAACAGCTCATAGCGTTCGGCAGTTGGAGGTGAGCCGCCAGCAGTGGTGGATGTGGGGAGAGAAACGGCGGAGTTTTGAAATTTGTAAGACTGGATGTCATGAACTTCTATATATATTATGACCTTTGAACACTATTAAGGTAAATACATTGTTTCTTCTCTATCAAAATCTTTCATTTGCTAACTATGCCTATCAGTAGTTAGTGCCTTCAGTAGTTTGAATCTTTTATTTAGCTGACAGTAGTGGCGCTCGCTGTATTGCAGTAGCTTGAGTAACGAAGATTTTTGTGAGGTAAGTGATTTGTGAAAGGTATAGGTTAATGTTAGTCAGGGCTATTCTTTTGTAGGGATTTCTGAAAGTCAGATTGCTTTGCGCTAAAAAAATATTGTGTGTCAGTTTAAGCAGTCATGTATAATTGTTCAAAGGGGACGTTTCAGTACTATAAAACCTTCATTTTTGACAAATTTCGTGATTCTAGGGCAACGCGAAGTATTCGACGGATTTTGATGAGTGACTTCGCTAGTATCAAAATTTGTGACATAGATGGTCGTATCCTTTGACTTCACGGACTTAAAAAGCTTCAAGCTTTTGCAACGCCAAGGGACCATAGAACTCAGTATGTGACATGAGTTTCAAAGTGATATCTCTTCCCTTCCTGAGAAAAGTGGTCTTAACAGACGGGTGGACAGACAGTCAGATAACAAACGACAAAAACATTATTTTCGTGTGTTGATAATTCTTTCACTGAAGTAAGGAGAGCGCAGTTCTTGATATTTCTCATGATTTTTCTTTTATTTCACCCAAAATATGCAACGCAGTCTTACAGCTATTTCAGTATGTGGGAATTACTGGGCTCAAATGTCAGCCGATTATCTAAGTTTTTTTTTCGAACTTTCGTAAATGAAATCGAATGGAACGCTGAGCTGCTTCCATAAGCTAGCCAGACACCCGATTCATTTCCCTCTGTCTTGTCACGTTAGCTGGTGTCGCGCCCCTAATTAACACTACCTGAACGGCAAGCAACTTCCAGGAAAAAGCAAAGGAAACGAGTAGTTATTCCAGCAAAGAGAGGTTGGAGTAAGAGTTCAAATGGTTCAAATGGCTCTGAGCACTATGGGACTTAACATCTGAGGTCATCAGTCCCCTAGACTTAGAACTACTTAAACCTAACTAACCTAAGGACATCACACACATCCATGCCCGAGGCAGGATTCGAACCTGCGACCGCAGCGGTCGCGCAGTTCCAGACTGAAGCTCCTAGAACCGCTCGGCCACTCCGACCGACGGAGTATGGGTTAACCTTGGTTTTGTCAATGGGAATATCTCAGAATTCAACCAAGGTAGTTCCACAAAATGACAGAAATTCTAATTTATCGTGTCTGCGTAAAGGTGTTCGATAAGGCGAGCACCTTATAGAACGAAGAGAAGCGTACCTCGCTACAAATTTGAAGCCTTTGATCGACTACGTTTCGGCGTTTTTGTCACCCATTTACAGAACAAATGCGTCACACATTGCGCCATTTCGTCGCTTTAGTGAAGGAAAACAGGTAAAATGTTAGCAGCTATCCTTGTACGTCAAGGTTAATCCCTAAAACTTTTAACTCTACAGCCCTTTTGAAACAAAACTGTGTTTCGTATTTTGTTCGCAAGTGCGAGTATAAGATAGAGTGAATATAAGCGGAGTCCTTGTACTAATTTTCAACCATTAAGCAGCGTAGGTCATAATTCTGTCTTAGAAAATATAATATGTTCTAAAGGCAGATTAAAATACTATGTGGCATCAGGGATGAAAATATGGGAGCTAACAAGTTATTTTCCTTCTTGGACTAGCTGTGGAGCGAATGTAACAAGGTCATTTACCAACTACCCAATTGCACTAAGCGTCAATCCTCTACAGGTCTTTCTGATTCTGCTAATAAACTAAATGATACTGCGAATAGTCCGCAATCCTAGCAGATACATTCAGATCAACATATATTTAAGATAGCTTTGCAGATCGTTCGTTTCCCGTCACGAATTATACACGCAATATTCGGTTTTAAACGTTGGATGCTCGCAAACTTTCACAACCCGTTACGAGGCAATGCAAGCTTTCTCGGAGCATTTCACAGACCGGGGTTTTCGGGCTATCTTCGCCTGAAGATGACTGTTGGGAAACACGTGGAAACGTTGAGACAGCACGACGCCACTACTAGGCCGGTAAATGAAGAAAGTTTCATCAACCTCTTACGTGGGAAGTAGTTGAATGGCAAATTTCAGTAATTTTGAGGGTTCTGCCATTTAGGTGCTCGCCTGTGTTGACTTACCAAGCGCCCCACAATACAACTGCGAGATAATCCGAATGCCGGTACAACGAACCTCTGACGATCGTACGACGTATCACTTTTCTACGAAAACTTTAGAGTGCGTTGTGTAGTAGATTGCCTATTTTCTCATTGTTGTCGATCAAGGGAGGCAATTTCCCCCAGCACGCACGGGGCAAAGCGTCGAAACGCCAGTAATTACATTCCGGACAACGAGCGGGCGAGGGAACTCGGGGAGCCGGCTAGCTTCCGTGACGAAAAGCCATTCGTCAAAGTCGCTTCCCTGCTGGGATTTTCCAGTAAGCGCGCGCCCAAGTGGTCGGGGATGTGCCTCGCTAGAGGCCGCTCCAATCACCAGGCGCCGTCCTGACGATGGTTAAAAAAATACCGGACGGAACGTCGTCGTTCAAACGCTCACTTCGTCAGCGACGAACAGTTTCTTCGCATACCAAAGGGTCCAACTTGCATGTTTCCTGTGCTGCCACTAATGAAACAACACCCCATATCAAGAGGTATGGTGACACCGAGCAAATATTTCGACTTGTCAAGATTCAAAGATAATTACGACGTTATTGCAGCAGACGTTCAGTATAGGAAGTGCCACGTTCAGCGTCTCACATTCTTTACAGAGTGTTAATGTTTGTGTATGACTGCATGATGGTATTACAAAGTATCAAAACAGTTTTATGAAGAACACTACGTAAATTTTTGACTTTGATTCATTCGTAAAGCTTTCAAAGAGCTAATTATCTATCGACTTAAAGACTGGCACCGTGTTACTCTCACGAGCATTATTTATTCTGAAGAAAAGCTCTCATTTCCATCAGCGTTGCACCTTCGCCAGAAGTTGATGTATGTGACACTCTTCCAAACGTCGCGGTGTATTAACAGTGCCACCCTGCTGGAAACCCCAGAGCTTTTCGTCAATAGTATATGCCGGGAAAGCCGACATTTATCTTCTGTTCTGTGGATCGTCTATTGTGCTGTTGAGGTAAATAAGCAAAGGATTAGAAAGCCTCGTTCAGTTGGCATACTGCTATTAGTCAGAAGGAAGAAGGAAGGGAATAAGAAAGATGAAAGAAAAATGGACTCAGGCAGTGGAATTTCAGAACAAGCAAATGCATTAAGTTAAAGAATGAGAAAACAGTTTTCCATCGCACACATTAGACGGTGGTGCAAATCGTTATGGATTTGATGACTGAAATTTTTCTGGGTATTGTACCGTGTCATTGTGCAAAATACTTTAATTATAAGCAAGACTGAGTAGGGCCGTTGTAATACGGTCGAAACGTTGATTTAAGTTTATAATTAATTTTATATAATGCCACGGTACAACACTCAGAAACATTTTATCCATCATGACACCGGCCGCAAAAGCTTACGTAGTCATGACACAATCGATCTGATGTTTCAGGCAATGCTACCATATTTCATTGCAGGCTCCATGCACATCTTTTATCTCCAGATCGCTGACGTCACCTAATACAGCCAATAGCTGACGTTACCAAGCTTTTCTGTGAGTTAATGCAGCCAACACAACTTTTATTTCTGAAAGATTACCTCACCCTTTCTTTACGTGATTTGTCTTCCATTACACCAAATACTTGAGTACTCGTATTTCCTGAATATTTTTTTTTTGTTCTGGAGAAGGTAATAGCTCTATGTACATAACGAGCTCCTGAAGAATAGAGAGCAACTTTTCTTACAATACCGCATCAAATATCGGTCGAACTTTGAAATACGATTTGGCACTCGATACGTAAGTACACCGCACGAGCTGGAACGAAATTGTGAAACACTTTCAGCCGATAATTCTTAGGACTTTTATACATGCACATCGCAAACCTGAAAAGGGTTGCATTAAATTCCTGTTTGTTTGATTCTGTGCGATTTGGTTCAAGTGCAATCTGTCGCATAACTAAAGTGCGCTCAAATGATGAGGCGCAGTGGAGATAAAGAAATGCTTGAGTCGGCAGCTAACTATGCCAGTTTATTACAATAGCACCGTCATATACAGCACATTATGCTACCTAAAACATTCTGAGACATTGTGTACACGAAATAGGAGGATATAC
Organism: Schistocerca serialis cubense; assembly: GCF_023864345.2. Classification (NCBI taxonomy): domain Eukaryota; kingdom Metazoa; phylum Arthropoda; class Insecta; order Orthoptera; family Acrididae; genus Schistocerca; species Schistocerca serialis. The sequence continues at coordinate 65,213,453 of NC_064649.1, read as the reverse complement.
ACATTTATATATTTTTATAATTTGCAAAATTATGCTAACGTATCACCTCTTATCATACCGGTAAATTATCTCTACTTCCCGTTATATCCTTACAGACCAATCTGTAGTCTAAGGAAATTCACCTCAAAGATTGGGTACCTACGTTAACCTCCATCCTCCTTTTCAGTATTACATACATACTCCTTTTCAGTTTTACGTAACGTTTTTCTTTTTATTTTCCTTGTAGTAAGAGCCTCTAGTCTGATTGATACAGTTGAGTAAATTAGCAAAAATGTAAAATCCGCATACTGATTTGAGTAACACAGTGCCTTACAAGTCATGGTTGTGCGTCTGTAGAAGTTTCACCCAACGTTGCTTTCTTATTGTGATGTATCTCACGGAAATACCATGAAGGTAAGATGAGAGAGTAATGAACTCATACAGATGTTTGCCAGTAATCGATGTTCCCACCTACCATTCGCAAGCGGAATAAGAAACGGTGGAAGCGGCAGTGGAACCTCCCCCCCCCCCCCCCCCTCCCTCTTCCAGACACCGTAAGGTGGCTCGCGGAGTAATAGAAGCAGATGCTGATGTCTGGATACACAAGCGTTCCTTGTTACTGAGACTCCTCGACACATCTAGAGAGAACGAGCTTTCTTCCAGTAAAGTCTGGAAGTACAGGTCCAAAGGCGGAAGTTGCCCAGCAGTTACAATGGAGACTCCTCGCGGACGGTCAGGGGTTCGATTTCCGGCGGGATCAAGGATTTTCCCCTGCCTCGAGAGGACTGGGTGTTTGTGCTGTCGTCATCATTTCATCATCATTCATTAAAGTGGCGAGATTGGACTGCGCAAAGGTTGGGAATTTGTACGGGCGCTGATAACCGCGCAGTTGAGCGCCCCACAAACCAAACATTATCATCATCATCATCCTCGCGGACGGAAGTGCAAGGACAGACTTCCCGGCCCGGCTGGGGCCTTCCCGGTGCAAAGCGGATGACCGGAGTGCGGCGAGCAGAGTGTGGCGAATCCCCGAGTCGTAAAGATCGGGACAGCCAGTCGCGGGGGATCCTGGCAGCTGCGCAGCGAACTACTGCTTTCGGGGAATCCCCGGATATCGCCCAGGTAGCGCGAGGCTCCTTCACATACAGCGCTCAGTACGCTTCCTGTCTCTTAAATTGTAACGGCACCATCTCCACTCCTGACTGCTACACAAACAACATTTCCGTCCCTGAAGGAGAATCTGGGGGCATTCGTCTTTGAGATCGAAGTTTCTCGCGACTACATCCCTGTACAAAGCATTATCAGTTTACTTGATGCGTCACATCTTGGCGTAATGTCGAGCCTTCGACGAAATCCACCATCGTCTTCATCAGAAACAACTGACTACAGTGATTGTTGCTGCGGAGAACATTTGTAGCCCATAGATGGCTCGTGATTGGTCAGCGTACGTCATCGTTACGTCATGCTGCCAGAGATGGTATCCATGTCTGCACTGAAGGGTACCATCGCTCTCGTGAGGACGAACACAAGAAAGAACCATAACTGTATCTCTCCGTATAATATTGTTTACACTCCATAGAAAATTTGCGGGTTCGCTACAGCGAATATTTCACTTCAACCTCGAAATTATCTGAGGAGAAACACGCGCTTGCAAGTCAAAAGAGCCGCAGCACTTGGTGATAATCATCTATGCGTTTCGAGGAAGATAAATGAGATACACATTTATCACGAAACTAAAGGGGTAGAAAAAAATATATTTAATATCACGAAGGATTTTTTTTTTGTTTTATGTCGGTTCAATCTGGCAGCAATGAGATGAGAGTGCTCTGCAGATATTGCTTTTATAAATAAATCCTGTCGAAAACCATCAGCTCGAGAAGCGGGAAATAAAAAATAAAAATTATATAATTTTTTTTTTTCGCTCACTCGTCCCTTTCGCTCCGAAATATTAATCTGTCACACAGAACAAAAAAATGTGAAGAGAGGGAGGGGGATGAGGGGGGGGGGGGGGAGAAGAGAGAAAAGGGCTGAGGGTGTGTGTGTGTGTGTGTGTGTGTGTGTGTGTGTGTGGGATTTCGTACGCTTTGGCGACGTATGCCGGCTGTGATATTACAGAAATGAGAGAGAGAAAGAGAGAGAGAGAGAAAGGGGGGGTGCGGGGTGGGGGGGGGGACTGGCCAGAGTGGAAGTGGTGGAGGGGTGGTGGGGGAAGCAGAGGGGTGGGACGAGGGAGGTAAATGGATTTGGTGCTGGCGTTGGTGCTTGGTGCTGCGAGGGCCAACTGGGAAGAGTCGTCCCATGTCCTGGCACCAAAGCGCAACGCCAGCCGATTTATCAGCGGCGCCTAATCCCTCCGCCAACCCTGTCGGTACCGCCTGTGTGCCTGTGTGTGCGTGTACGCATGTACGTGAGCGCCGGTCCTGATTTACGCGTAGCCTCAATCCCATTGACAAGGTTGTAAATCACGCGCTTTCTGTTCGCCCGCCAGTCCTCTGTTCTACTCTCTCTCTCTCTCTCTCTCTCTCTCTCTCTCTCTCTCTCTCTCTGTGTGTGTGTGTGTGTGTGTGTGTGTGTGTGTGTGTGTGTGTGTGTGTGTTTCTCGTACTCTCCCTCTCCGTCCGGTCGGCTGCGCCATCGCCGCTGTTCATCCTCTTGCGCCGATACCTCGCCCGACAAGTTCGAACACTTTTAGTAGGACTCCGAAGGTATTACAATTGCTTTAGGCTTGCTATTGATCCCGTGAAAGAATCACCAGAACAAAAGAAGAAAGAAAGAAAGAAGAAAAAAAAAACAGGCAAGAGGGAGTAGTTTCACAAGGTGCGACATGGTCGCGAATTGAACAATGACCCGAATAGAGAATAAATTTCCTCTACTTCACGACTTGTGTCATCAGACTACCGGTTTCGGTCTATAATGACCATCTTCAGATCTATTTTATAGAAACAATTCCTAATATACTAGAGCCATAGTGGCATCGTCAAATGTTAAACCCAAAATCAGCACCAGTATCGCCAAATATACATAAATAATAGTATATACAACAGTCATCTTGTCAACAGTAATACTGATCAAAGCAGACTTACTTCTCTGGTGCTCTTGAACAAATCGTGCAGGCAGCATTTAATAATAACATTAAAACTGTGCCTTCCCCGCTTGTTTGACCTTTTCTGTCCACGTCCCGTTCCTAATCCACTGCGTATCAAAACATTTGTTTACGTTTTCACTTAAGGCGACACAATCGTCTTTAGAGATTCAGCAACTATACTGAGATTAAAAGTAACTCTCATGTATTGTTCCGTCTCAGTTGCGCATTCTTAATTACATAACGTATTTCCAATCCTCTGGATCATCTTCAGACCTAAATCCGTCTTTTCTACTCATATATGGTATGTACCCAGATAGGATATTTGCTTCTGAGCGGATAAGATGGGTTGCTAACAATTATTTAGATCTTAAGATGATCATTGCGGATCGAAATGTGTAATCTACGTAAAAATATGCAACTGAGACAAAACAATAAATGAGAAATATTTTAAATTTCGGTGTGTCTTTCACGGATTCACAGCGCCAGATTTACACCTGGAGGCCAAAACTGAAACCAATTTTTCTCCAGAGTAAATCGGTTCCACATTACTGTATTAGAATATCTACTAAGTATCGCTGCCAAGCGTATACAGCAGACACTGGATATCCGTGAGTAATAGTGTAGTGTATACTCAAAATGCCCAGAAAAGGACCCCCTAAACTGTGTGATACAACCAGACACAGTTTCAAATGGTTCAAATGGCTCTGAGCACTATCGGACTTAACTTCTGAGGTCATCAGTCCCCTAGAACTACTTAACCCTAACTAACCTAAGGACATCACACACATCCATGCCCGAGGCAGGATTCGAACCTGCGACCGTAGCAGTCCCACGGTTCCGGACTGCGCGCCTAGAAGCGCGAGACCACCGCGGCCGGCAACACAGTTTCACTGCGGTGTTCTACGCCTTCGTCCATTCTCTGCAAATCACTGTGAAGTGCACGTCAGAGGGCACATCCATGCAGCAGGGCAAGAATGACTGTTTAAATTCCTCCACGAGCCCTGAAATTAATCTAATCTTTTCCTCACGATCCCTACGGGAGCGATGCGTAGGGGATTGTAATATGTTTTCAGATTCATCATGCAAAAGCCAATTTCGCAAGTAGGCCGATACATATCCACGCACAACGCCTGCGTGAAATGACTGGCTCTTGCAGTCGGCCCGGGTAATCACGCTTTCGGCAATAGTGACGACTGGAGCCTTTGCACTATTGCCGTGAGAGGAAACCAGCGTAATCGAGACATTATCCCACACTGACTACGGGACGGATACGAAATCGGAGATATTTCTTGACGGCGCAGCCGTGACGGAGGTGAAGTACGGATTCGTGAGATTGGCAGGCGGAGTGCGCCGGCAGTGTAGGGCCACAGTGTTATGCATAAATATTAATCAATGCAGATACGGAGGGAATTTCGGAATAAGCAAACTGGCCGCGGAACCGCGCGCTCCCCGTCTTACAAGCGTTGCATATTCATAAGGCCGGCCGGCTGGATATTACAGCGGGCCCCGCTCGGCCGTGTAAATCTGCGGGAGGCGTCTTGGGTAGGTTGGCGCACAGTGGCAGGGAGGTCGGACCCCGCTTAAGCTGCTGGGTCCGTTTGTGGCCGGTGGCCCGACCCAGCAAGGCTGAGGCTTTAGGGGGGTATAGCCGGCGTTCGACAACGATAATGGCGCAAGGTATTCGCAGTTCTCACAAAAACTGTATGGGGAAACGCAGGAAGACACGCATAGGACCGATGCTTGTTGCAGGGATTGGCAGTTGAGCGTCAGCGTGAATGCCTAATTTAGAGAACCAGCATTTGAGGCTGGCTGCAGTACAATTGTACTGCCGCCAACTTACATTTCGCGGAAAGACCACAAAGATAAGATAAGAGGGATTAGGGCTCGTACACAGGCATATAGGCAGTCATTTTTCCCTCGCTCTGTTTGGTAGTGGAAGAGGGAGAGAAGATGCTAGTTGTGGTACGAGGTACCCTCCGCCACGCACCGTATTGTGGATTGCGGAGTACGTCTGTAGATGTAAATGTAGATGTACACTCCTGGAAATTGAAATAAGAACACCGTGAATTCATTGTCCCAGGAAGGGGAAACTTTATTGACACATTCCTGGGGTCAGATACATCACATGATCACACTGACAGACCCACAGGCAAATAGACACAGGCAACAGAGCATGCACAATGTCGGCACTAGTACAGTGTATATCCACCTTTCGCAGCAATGCAGGCTGCTATTCTCCCATGGAGACGATCGTAGAGATGCTGGATGTAGTCCTGTGGAACGGCTTTCCATGCCATTTCCACCTGGCGCCTCAGTTGGACCAGCGTTCGTGCTGGACGTGCAGACCGCGTGAGACGACGCTTCATCCAGTCCCAAACATGCTCAATGGGGGACAGAACCGGAGATCTTTCTGGCCAGGGTAGTTGACTTACACCTTCTAGAGCACGTTGGGTGGCACGGGATACATGCGGACGTGCATTGTCCTGTTGGAACAGCAAGTTCCCTTGCCGGTCTAGGAATGGTAGAACGATGGGTTCGATGACGGTTTGGATGTACCGTGCACTATTCAGTGTCCCCTCGACGATCACCAGTGGTGTACGGCCAGTGTAGGAGATCGCTCCCCACACCATGATGCCGGGTGTTGGCCCTGTGTGCCTCGGTCGTATGCAGTCCTGATTGTGGCGCTCACCTGCACGGCGCCAAACACGCATACGACCATCACTGGCACCAAGGCAGAAGCTACTCTCATCGCTGAAGACGACACGTCTCCATTCGTCCCTCCATTCACGCCTGTCGCGACACCACTGGAGGCGGGCTGCACGATGTTGGGGCATGAGCGGAAGACGGCCTAACGGTGTCCGGGACCGTAGCCCAGCTTCATGGAGACGGTTGCGAATGGTCCTCGCCGATACCCCAGGAGCAACAGTGTCCCTAATTTGCTGGGAAGTGGCGGTGCGGTCCCCTACGGCACTGCGTAGGATCCTACGGTCTTGGCGTGCATCCGTGCGTCGCTGCGGTTCGGTCCCAGGTCGACGGGCACGTGCACCTTCCGCCGACCACTGGCGACAACATCGGTGTACTGTGGAGACCTCACGCCCCACGTGTTGAGCAATTCGGCGGTACGTCCACCCGGCCTTCCGCATGCCCACTATACGCCCTCGCTCAAAGTCCGTCAACTGCACATACGGTTCACGTCCACGCTGTCGCGGCATGCTACCATTGTTAAAGACTGCGATGGAGCTCCGTATGCCACGGCAAACTGGCTGACACTGACGGCGGCGGTGCACAAATGCTGCGCAGCTAGCGCCATTCGACGGCCAACACCGCGGTTCCTGGTGTGTCCGCTGTGCCGTGCGTGTGATCATTGCTTGTACAGCCCTCTCGCAGTGTCCGGAGCAAGTATGGTGGGTCTGACACGCCGGTGTCAATGTGTTCTTTTTTCCATTTCCAGGAGTGTATATGGCTCAGTATCAGCTCTGCGCGCTGGCAGGACCCCCCCAGGTGGAGTCCCCAGCCGCTGCTGAGGAATGGGTCATCGCCACAGTAACCACCACTGCCGCCTCCGCCTCGTCCCTTCTGTGGAGCCATTACCGTCACCACGTCTTCCCATCCACAGGACTGTACGATACCGGCAAGGAGATACTTGTTGACATTCTGTTAGGGCATATTTGGCAGGCGCCGCTGACGACCAAAAGAACCTGTCACTACATCAACATGTAACTTCCGTATGTCTACCTTACAGTGTGTAGCGAAGGGTACTTACCCCGCAACCGTCCCCTCTTCCAGCCACCCCCCCCCCCCCCCGCAGCCACCTAATCCCTGTTCTATTCGTTAATCGTCAGAAGAAGGAATGTCGAAAAGCCATCCGCATCTACATAGATAACCAACCCGTAAGCCACCGTACTGGGCGTGGCAAAGGGTACCCAGTACAACTACTAGTCATTTCCTTTCCTGTTCCACTCGCAAATGGAGCGACGGAAGAACGACTGTCTATATCGATGTACTCGGAGGTGAGGGTATCATCTGGAGTGTCCCAGGGAAGTGTGGTAGATCCGCTGTTGTTTTCTATCCACATAAATGATCTTTTGGATAGGGTGGATAGCAATGTGCGGCTGTTTGCTGATGATGCTGTGGTGTACGGGAAGGTGTCGTCGTTGAGTGACTGTAGGAGGATACAAGATGACTTGGTCAGGATTTGTGATTGGTGTAAAGAATGGCAGCTAACTCCAAATATAGATAAGTATAAATTAATGCAGATGAATAGGAAAAAGAATCCTGTAATGTTTGAATACTCCATTAGTACTGTAGCGCTTGACACATACACGGCGATTAAATATTTGGGCGTAACACTGCAGACGATATGAAGTGGGACAAGCATGTAATGGCAGTTGTGCGGAAGGCAGATAGTCGTCTTCGCTTCATTGGTAGAATTTTGGGAAATGTGGTTCATCTGTAAAGGAGACCGCTTATAAAACACTAATACGACCTATTCTTGAGTACTGCTCGAGAGTTTGGGATCCCTATCAGGTCGGATTGAGGGAGCAATTCAAAGGCGTGTTGCTAGATTTGTTACTGGTAGGTTTGATCATCACGCGAGTGTTACGGAAATGCTTCAGGAACTTGGGTGGGAACCTAGAGGAAAAGAGACGTTCTTTTCGTGAATCGCTAATAAGGAAATTTAGAGAACCAGCATTTGAGGCTGACTGCAGTACAATTTTACTGCCGCCAGCTTATATTTCGCGGAAAGATCACAAAGATAAGATAAGAGAGATTAGGGCTCGTACAGAGGCATATAGGTAGTCATTTTTCCCTCGCTGTTTGGGAGTGGAACAGGGAGAGAAGATGCTAGTTGTGGTACGAGATACCCTCCGCCACGCACCGTATGGTGGATTGCGGAGTATGAATGTAGATGTAGATGTAGATATATACACACACATCAAAAAAGGTATTGCATCACTTCGGCTCCTAGAATTCCGGAACCTGTACAGAAAACTGGATTAGAGATCAACATAAACATCATTTCCACCATTTTTATTGCTCATGAAAACTACACATTGCATGTTGTGCCACGGTACAGCGAGACCCTCAGAGGTGGTGGTCCAGATTGCTGTACACAGCGGTACCTCAAATACCCAGTAGCACGTCCTCTTGCACTGATGCATTCCTGTATTCGTCATGGCATACTATCCACAAGTTCGCCGGCCGGAGTGGCCGAGCGGTTCTCGGCGCTACAGTCTGGAACCGCGCGACCGCTACGGTCGCAGGTTCGAATCCTGCCTCGGGCATGGATGTGTGTGATGTCCTTAGGTTAATTATGTTTAAGTAGTTCTAAGTTCTAGGGGACTGATGACCTCAGAAGTTAAGTTCCATAGTGCTCAGAGCCACTGGAACATATCCACAAGTTCATCAAGGCAAGTCGAGAGAGAAACTATAGATGTCACTCTCAATGGAGAGAAGTCTTCCGAAGTTAGAGTGATTTCAGGTGTGCCGCAGGGGAGTGTCGTAGGACCGTTGCTATTCACAATATACATAAATGACCTTGTGGATATCATCGTAAGTTCACTGAGGCTTTTTGCGGATGATGCTGTGGTAACAACGGAAAATTGTACTGAAATGCTGGAGGATCTGCAATGAACTGACGCGTGGTGCAGGGAATGGCAATTGAATCTCAACGTAGACAAGTGTAATGTGCTGCGAATACATAGAAAGAAAGATCCTTTATCACTTAGCTACAATATAGCAGGTCAGCAACTGGAAGCAATCAATTCCATAAATTATCAGGGAGTAGGCGTTAGGAGTGATTTAAAATGGAATGATCATATAAAGTTGATCGTCGGTAAAGCGGATACCAGACAGATTCATTGGAAGAATCCTAAGGAAATGCAATCCGAAAACAAAGAAATTAGTTACAGTACACTTGTTCGCCCACTGCTTGAATATTGCTCACCAGTGTGGGATCCGTAACAGATAGGATTGATAGAAGAGATAGCGAAGATGCAACGGAGAGCAGCGCGCTTCGTTACAGGATCATTTGGTAATCGCGAAAGCGTTACGGAGATGATAGGTAAACTCCAGTGGAAGACTCTGCAGGAGAGACGCTCAGTAGCTCGGTACGGGCTTTTGTTGAAGTTTTGAGAACATACCCTCACCGAGGAGTCAAGCAGCATATTGCTCCCTCCTACGTGTATCTCGCGAAGAGACCATGAGGATAAAATCAGAGAGATTAGAGGCCACACAGGGGCATACAGACAGTCTTTCTTTCCACGAACAATACGAGACTGGGATAGAAGGGAGAACCGATAAATGTACTCAAAGTACCCTCCACCACACACCGTCAAGTGGCTTGCGGAGTATAGATGTAGATGTAGATGTAGAACGGGGCACCGAATAAGAATTTGAGAAAGCTTTGGACCCGGTCTCGACTGAACACCGAGATGCACTGCGTAACAGGTAGGTATAGTCCATACTTAAGCGTAACAGAAATGCTGGAGTGACTGCAATCGGAAACCTTGGGTCATCAGACAAAGTAACCGTGCGGAGGCTATACAGAGTACGTTTGGAGAACCTGCGGAAGTGTCTGCAACCATTATGCTATTGCGGGATCGCCAAGACAATTTCGCGTAAGGACCATGAGAGCCACATATCCGTAGACAGTTATCTGTCTCTAGCTCAATACGCCTGTGGAGTAGATAATAAAATCGACACTGTTGGTGCGAAATACCCTCCCCCCCCCCCCCCCCCCAAGCACCGTACAGTATGCCGGTGGGTTTGTAGTTTCAACGAAGTGCACATCTCGTGTTCGTGCTGCTGGAAGGAGCAAATAAGTTACTGCAGTTATTATATGAGGAGCAAAGTAGTTACAGGAGGATTGCAGGACGCTTCATCGTCAGCGTGGAAGTTAACCCATGCGAGATACCTCGTAATAAGGAACCTGTAGTAGGCGGGGCCTTGAGGGATGAAGCCGCCCCCAGATACGGGGAGACCCCAGCCCGACCACACGAGATCTCCATATTCAACAGCGGCGGGGCGCCGACCGCAAGGAGTCGCAGAGCAGCGGACGCTAAAAGGTGCGGAATAAATACTCGCAAAATAAACTTCCAAAGTCCTTCAAAAAGCGGGCGCGGGGAGTTTCTGAAAGAGGAAAAGCCCGCGGAGGCGTACTTCGAAAAGCGGCAGGAATAAAAAAAAAAAAGTGTGGAGAGGGAAGGGAGAGAAAGTTGAGGGTCCTTCCTTTGGCGCTACGCACCGCGGAGGGAAAGGGTGCGTTGCCCAAGCGGATGGGCAAGCTGCGAGAGGAAGGAGGAGGAGGGTGAGGAAGGGAAAGGGAGAGGGGGAGGAAAAATAAAAAGGAAAGGGATTCGAGAAGGACGGCGGTAAAAATGGCGGCCGGCGACCGCTGCTGCTCTCGGTCTCTTTAGAAAAGGCGGACGGGGGTTCCCCGAAAAAGATTCACATCCGCCACGAGCGCCGCCAAGTGTCGGCCGCGCGAGGCTCTTTCCTGTCGCCGGCCCCGGACAGAGAGAGAGAGAAGTTTTGGCGACTTTTCGCGAGCGCGCCGCTGCGGAAAAGTCCCGGAGCTGTGAGGTAAGACGTCCCTAGCAGAGCGCCGACACAGACGTGAAGCAAAGTGCGGCGGTCTGAGCTGATCCAAGTACTCCACTGCTTGCGTACTGACAAAATTAATTGTTGTTAAGGCATGTGCCAGGTTGAGATTGATTGGGAGAGTCCTTTGAAAATGAGTCCATCAACAAAGGAGGTGACTTACAAAACACTCGTTCGACCTATACTTGCGTATCGCTCATCGGTGTGGGATCCGTACCAGGTCGGCTTGACAGAGGAGATAGAGAAGATCCAAAGAAGAGTGGTGCGTTTCGTCACAGGGTTATTTGGTAAGCGTGATAGCGTTACGGAGATGTTTAGCAAACTCAAGTGGCAGACTGTGCAAGAGAGGCGCTCTGCATCACGGTGTAGCTTGGTGTCCAGGTTTGGAGAGGGTGCGTTTCTGGATGAGGTATCGAATATATTGCTTACCCCGTACTTATACCTCCCGAGGTGATCACGAATGTAAAATTAGAGAGATTCGAGCGCGCGCGGAGGCTTTCCGGCAGTCGTTCTTCCCGCGAACCATACGCGTCTGGAACAGGAAAGGGAGGTAACGACAGTTGCACGTTAAGTGCCCTCCGCCATACACCGTTGGGTGGCTTGCGGAGTATAAATGTAGATGTAGATGTAGACAACGTTGGCATCAGTAGCTGGTAACCTGCCGACACCCACATTAGTACCGGAACAAACCAGCAGACCGCCTGCATACCAGGAATAGTCTAAAGTATTCGCTATCGTCTCGGAAAAATATTGTTACTTAATTGATATTTTGTTCATATGCAGGTACTTGTCTGGAATTTTCGTGCCACAGTATCCTATCACGCTCCTAGAACAGCCAAAACTAAATATCACAGCCTATATTCAATTCATCAGTAAAGACATGTAACTGCAAAACAAACGAAAGGTTAATTTCGTACCTCCATTGTTTCTTCAAAAATGGTTCAAGTGGCTCTGAGCACTATGGGACTTCACAGCTATGGTCATCAGTCCCCTAGAACTTAGAACTACTTAAACCCAACTAACCTAAGGACATCACACAACACCCAGTCATCACGAGGCAGAGAAAATCCCTGACCCCGCCGGGAATCGAACCCGGGAACCCGGGCGCGGGAAGCGAGAACGCTACCGCATGACCACGAGCTGCGGACATTGTTTCTTCGAGATGAAGACAAACTGCTTGGCTATCCTCCTCCCCCTGTATTGTTTCACCGACTGGGGTGGAGCAGTGCTAACACACTGCATTCGCATTTGAGAGGACGCCGGTTCAGACCCACTTCATAGCCGTCAGGATGTAAGGCGCTAGTCCAGATTGCTTTTCTTGCATATTGCGTCGGAGAAGAAGAAGAAATTAAAACTCTGAGGTTCGCAGGAGACATTATAATTCTGACAGAGACGGTAATGTGCTTGGAACGTTAGTTGAAGAGATTGGATAATATCTTGAGAAGAGTTAGCGGATGAATATCAACAAATTAAAACAACTGTAATGGAATGTTGTCGAATTAAAAGTACGAGACATGAGCAGAAAGAAAGAATATTGATCCTACGACTCTCAGAGAGATTTTTTTGTGAGTAAAGCTGATGGTTCAAAAAAATGGTTCAAATGGCTCTGAGCACTATGGGACTCAACTTCTGAGGTCATTAGTCCCCTAGAACTTAGAACTAGTTAAACCTAACTAACCTAAGGACATCACAAACATCCATGCCCGAGGCAGGATTCGAACCTGCGACCGTAGCGGTCTTGTGGTTCCAGACTGCAGCGCCTTTAACCGCACGGCCACTTCGGCCGGCTAGTGAAGCTGATGCCTTGCGTTCAGGGACAAGGGGTTGGCAGTAGAACACACGCTCGTATGACCTAAATGGCCGAAAGCTCTTGCAGTGCTGTGTTGAAATAAGTGTCCCTATTCCGAAACCCGCCAGCTGTGAGGTGAGGACCGTAATCCGGTTTCTTCTCACAAAGGAAAACGCGCCGTTCCAATTTTTTTAACGAAATCAGAACTAAAACTTCCTGACAGATTAAAACTATATGCCGTGCCGGGATTCGAGCCTGGGGTGTTTGACTCCCGCGGGTAAGGGCTCTATTAACTATCTCAACTTTTCCTTTTCTTGAAAAATATACAAAATGATAGCTTTATGACTGAAGAATGCAGTATGTTCATACTTACAAAGCATCCTAAAATAACAACATAATCTTTAGGATGTCATTTTGAAAAAGCCAATTTCTTCCTTTCTGCTGGGTAGGCCTATGCCTCTCTTACATAATGATAAATAATGTTAGATTAAATACGTCTGTCTTAAAACACGGGAATATAG